>NC_083587.1:68854048-68984048 GCF_027579695.1 Neoarius graeffei
GAGAGCGAGCGCATGCGTGAGCTGAGAGAGAGAGAGCGAGCGCGCGCATGCGTGAGCTGGAGAGAGAGAGAGCGCGCGCATGAGCTGGAGAGAGAGAGCGCGCGTGAGCTGGAGAGAGAGAGCGCGCGTGAGCTGGAGAGAGAGCGCGCGTGAGCTGGAGAGAGAGCGCGCGTGAGCTGGAGAGAGAGCGCGCGTGAGCTGGAGAGAGAGCGCGCGTGAGCTGGAGAGAGAGCGCGCGTGAGCTGGAGAGAGAGCGCGCGTGAGCTGGAGAGAGAGCGCGCGTGAGCTGGAGAGAGAGCGCGCGTGAGCTGGAGAGAGAGCGCGCGTGAGCTGGAGAGAGAGCGCGCGTGAGCTGGAGAGAGAGCGCGCGTGAGCTGGAGAGAGAGCGCATGCAAGAGCTGAGAGAGAGAGAGAGCGCGCATGCATGAGCTGATAGAGAGGGAGAGAGAGAGTGCGCAAGAGCTGGAGAGAGAGAGCACGTGCGAGAGCTGAGAGAGAGCACGCGTGAGCTGGAGAGAGAGAGAGAGAGAGAGTGCGCGCGAGCTGGAGAGAGAGAGAACGCGCGAGCTGGAGAGAGAGAGATAGAGCACGCGCGAGCTGGAGAGAGAGAGAGAGCACGCGTGAGCTGGAGAGAGAGAGAGAGCACGCGTGAGCTGGAGAGAGAGAGAGACCGCACGCGCGAGCTGGAGAGAGAGACCGCACGCGCGAGCTGGAGAGAGAGACCGCACGCGCGAGCTGGAGAGAGAGACCGCACGCGCGAGCTGGAGAGAGAGACCGCACGCGCGAGCTGGAGAGAGAGACCGCACGCGCGAGCTGGAGAGAGAGACCGCACGCGCGAGCTGGAGAGAGAGACCGCACGCGCGAGCTGGAGAGAGAGACCGCACGCGCGAGCTGGAGAGAGAGACCGCACGCGCGAGCTGGAGAGAGAGACCGCACGCGCGAGCTGCAGAGAGAGACCGCACGCGCGAGCTGGAGAGAGAGACCGCACGCGCGAGCTGGAGAGAGAGACCGCACGCGCGAGCTGGAGAGAGAGACCGCACGCGCGAGCTGGAGAGAGAGACCGCACGCGCGAGCTGGAGAGAGAGACCGCACGCGCGATCTGGAGAGAGAGACCGCACGCGCGAGCTGGAGAGAGAGACCGCACGCGCGAGCTGGAGAGAGAGACCGCACGCGCGAGCTGGAGAGAGAGAGAGAGAGAGAGAGCGCACGCGCGAGCTGGAGAGAGAGAGAGCGAGCACACGCGAGCTGGAGAGAGAGCGAGCACGCGCGAGCTGGAGAGAGAGCGAGCACGCGCGAGCTGGGGAGAGAGAGAGAGAGCACGCGTGAGCTGGAGAGAGAGAGCGAGCACGCGAGCATGACCTGGAGGGAGAACAGGCGCGCGCGTGAGCTGGAGAGGGAGAAGGAGCGCACGCATGAGCTGGAGAGAGAGAGAGCGAGCGCGCGAGCCGGAGAGAGAGCGCGCACACAAGCGTGAGCTGGAGAGAGAGAGAGCGAGCGCATGCGTGAGCTGAGAGAGAGCGAGCGCATGCGTGAGCTGAGAGAGAGCGAGCGCATGCGTGAGCTGGAGAGAGCGAGCACATGCATGAGCTGGAGAGAGAGCGCGCGCGTGAGCTGGAGAGAGCGTGCGTGAGCTGGAGAGAGAGAGCGCGCGTGAGCTGGAGAGAGAGAGCGCGCGTGAGCTGGAGAGAGAGAGAGCGCATGCAAGAGCTGAGAGAGAGAGCGCGCATGTATGAGCTGATAGAGAGGGAGAGAGAGAGTGCGCAAGAGCTGGAGAGAGAGAGCACGTGCGAGAGCTGAGAGAGAGAGCACGCGTGAGCTGGAGAGACAGAGAGAGCACGCGTGAGCTGGAGAGAGAGAGACCGCACGCGTGATCTGGAGAGAGAGAGACCGCACGCGCGATCTGGAGAGAGAGAGACCGCACGCGCGATCTGGAGAGAGAGACCGCACGCGCGATCTGGAGAGAGAGACCGCACGCGCGATCTGGAGAGAGAGACCGCACGCGCGATCTGGAGAGAGAGACCGCACGCGCGATCTGGAGAGAGAGACCGCACGCGCGATCTGGAGAGAGAGACCGCACGCGCGAGCTGGAGAGAGAGAGAGAGCGCGCGCGAGCTGGAGAGAGAGAGCGCGCGCGCGAGCTGGAGAGAGAGAGAGCGCGCGCGTGAGCTGGAGAGAGAGAGAGCGCGCGTGAGCTGGAGAGAGAGAGAGCGCGCGTGAGCTGGAGAGAGAGAG
This sequence comes from Neoarius graeffei, assembly GCF_027579695.1. Lineage (NCBI taxonomy): Eukaryota > Metazoa > Chordata > Actinopteri > Siluriformes > Ariidae > Neoarius > Neoarius graeffei. Next base: position 68,856,281 of record NC_083587.1, read on the forward strand.
AGCGCGCGTGAGCTGGAGAGAGAGAGAGCGCGCGTGAGCTGGAGAGAGAGAGAGCGCGCGTGAGCTGGAGAGAGAGAGAGCGCGCGTGAGCTGGAGAGAGAGAGAGCGCGCGTGAGCTGGAGAGAGAGAGAGCGCGCGTGAGCTGGAGAGAGAGCACGCGCGTGAGCTGGAGAGAGAGACAGCGCGCGCGAGAGCTGAGAGAGAGAGAGCACGCGCATGCATGAGCTGAGAGAGAGAGAGAGCACGCGCATGCATGAGCTGAGAGAGAGAGAGCGCAAGCGTGAGCTGAAGAGAGAGAGCGCAAGCGTGAGCTGAAGAGAGAGAGCGCAAGCGTGAGCTGAAGAGAGAGAGCGCAAGCGTGAGCTGAAGAGAGAGAGCGCAAGCGTGAGCTGAAGAGAGAGAGCGCAAGCGTGAGCTGAAGAGAGAGAGCGCAAGCGTGAGCTGAAGAGAGAGAGCGCAAGCGTGAGCTGAAGAGAGAGAGCGCAAGCGTGAGCTGAAGAGAGAGAGCGCAAGCGTGAGCTGAAGAGAGAGAGCGCATGCGTGAGCTGAGAGAGAGAGAGAGCGCATGCATGAGCTGAGAGAGAGCGAGCGCATGCTTGAGCTGAGAGCGAGCGAGCGCATGCTTGAGCTGAGAGAGAGCGAGCGCATGCTTGAGCTGAGAGAGAGAGAGCGCATGCTTGAGCTGAGAGAGAGAGCGCATGCTTGAGCTGAGAGAGAGAGCGCATGCTTGAGCTGAGAGAGAGAGCGCATGCTTGAGCTGAGAGAGAGAGAGCGCATGCTTGAGCTGAGAGAGAGAGAGCGCATGCTTGAGCTGAGAGAGAGAGAGCGCATGCTTGAGCTGAGAGAGAGAGAGCGCATGCTTGAGCTGAGAGAGAGAGAGCGCATGCTTGAGCTGAGAGAGAGAGAGCGCATGCATGAGCTGAGAGAGAGAGAGCGCATGCATGAGCTGAGAGAGAGAGAGCTTGCTTGAGCTGAGAGAGAGAGAGCTTGCTTGAGCTGAGAGAGAGAGAGCGCATGCTTGAGCTGAGAGAGAGAGAGCGCATGCTTGAGCTGAGAGAGAGAGAGCGCATGCTTGAGCTGAGAGAGAGAGAGCGCATGCTTGAGCTGAGAGAGAGAGAGCGCATGCTTGAGCTGAGAGAGAGAGAGCGCATGCTTGAGCTGAGAGAGAGAGAGCGCATGCTTGAGCTGAGAGAGAGAGAGCGCATGCTTGAGCTGAGAGAGAGCGCATGCATGAGCTGAGAGAGAGAGAGAGAGAGCGCATGCATGAGCTGAGAGAGAGAGAGCTTGCTTGAGCTGAGAGAGAGAGAGCTTGCTTGAGCTGAGAGAGAGAGAGCGCATGCTTGAGCTGAGAGAGAGAGAGCGCATGCTTGAGCTGAGAGAGAGAGAGCGCATGCTTGAGCTGAGAGAGAGAGAGCGCATGCTTGAGCTGAGAGAGAGAGAGAGCGCATGCTTGAGCTGAGAGAGAGAGAGCGCATGCTTGAGCTGAGAGAGAGAGAGCGCATGCTTGAGCTGAGAGAGAGAGAGCGCATGCTTGAGCTGAGAGAGAGAGAGCGCATGCTTGAGCTGAGAGAGAGCGCATGCTTGAGCTGAGAGAGAGCGCATGCTTGAGCTGAGAGAGAGAGAGCGCATGCTTGAGCTGAGAGCGCATGCTTGAGCTGAGAGCGCATGCTTGAGCTGAGAGCGCATGCTTGAGCTGAGAGAGAGCGCATGCTTGAGCTGAGAGAGAGAGAGCGCATGCTTGAGCTGAGAGAGAGAGAGCGCATGCTTGAGCTGAGAGAGAGCGCATGCTTGAGCTGAGAGCGAGCGCATGCTTGAGCTGAGAGAGAGCGAGCGCATGCTTGAGCTGAGAGAGAGCGAGCGCATGCTTGAGCTGAGAGAGAGCGAGCGCATGCTTGAGCTGAGAGAGTGCGAGCGCATGCTTGAGCTGAGAGAGAGCGAGCGCATGCTTGAGCTGAGAGAGAGAGAGCGCATGCTTGAGCTGAGAGAGAGAGAGCGCATGCTTGAGCTGAGAGAGAGAGAGCGCATGCTTGAGCTGAGAGAGAGCGAGCGCATGCTTGAGCTGAGAGAGAGAGAGCGCATGCTTGAGCTGAGAGAGAGAGAGCGCATGCTTGAGCTGAGAGAGAGAGAGCGCATGCTTGAGCTGAGAGAGAGAGAGAGAGCGCATGCTTGAGCTGAGAGAGAGAGAGAGAGCGCATGCTTGAGCTGAGAGAGAGAGAGAGCGCATGCTTGAGCTGAGAGAGAGAGAGAGCGCATGCTTGAGCTGAGAGAGAGAGAGAGCGCATGCTTGAGCTGAGAGAGAGAGAGCGCATGCTTGAGCTGAGAGAGAGAGAGCGCATGCTTGAGCTGAGAGAGAGAGAGCGCATGCTTGAGCTGAGAGAGAGCGCATGCTTGAGCTGAGAGAGAGAGCGCATGCTTGAGCTGAGAGAGAGAGAGCGCATGCTTGAGCTGAGAGCGAGCGCATGCTTGAGCTGAGAGAGAGTGAGCGCATGCTTGAGCTGAGAGAGAGAGAGCGAGCGCATGCTTGAGCTGAGAGAGAGAGAGCGAGCGCATGCTTGAGCTGAGAGAGAGAGAGCGCATGCTTGAGCTGAGAGAGAGAGAGCGCATGCTTGAGCTGAGAGAGAGTGAGCGCATGCTTGAGCTGAGAGAGAGAGAGCGAGCGCATGCTTGAGCTGAGAGAGAGAGAGCGCATGCTTGAGCTGAGAGAGAGAGAGCGCATGCTTGAGCTGAGAGAGAGCGCATGCTTGAGCTGAGAGAGAGCGCATGCTTGAGCTGAGAGAGAGCGAGCGCATGCTTGAGCTGAGAGCAAGCGCATGCTTGAGCTGAGAGAGAGTGAGCGCATGCTTGAGCTGAGAGAGAGAGAGCGAGCGCATGCTTGAGCTGAGAGAGAGAGAGCGCATGCTTGAGCTGAGAGAGAGAGAGAGCGCATGCTTGAGCTGAGAGAGAGCGAGCGCATGCTTGAGCTGAGAGAGAGCGAGCGCATGCTTGAGCTGAGAGAGAGCGAGCGCATGCTTGAGCTGAGAGAGAGCGAGCGCATGCTTGAGCTGAGAGAGAGAGAGCGCATGCTTGAGCTGAGAGAGAGAGAGCGCATGCTTGAGCTGAGAGAGAGCGCATGCTTGAGCTGAGAGAGAGCGAGCGCATGCTTGAGCTGAGAGAGAGAGAGCGCATGCTTGAGCTGAGAGAGAGAGAGCGCATGCTTGAGCTGAGAGAGAGAGAGAGAGCGCATGCTTGAGCTGAGAGAGAGAGAGAGAGCGCATGCTTGAGCTGAGAGAGAGAGAGAGCGCATGCTTGAGCTGAGAGAGAGAGAGCGCATGCTTGAGCTGAGAGAGAGAGCGCATGCTTGAGCTGAGAGAGAGAGAGCGCATGTTTGAGCTGAGAGAGAGAGCGCATGCTTGAGAGCGTGCGCGTGTGAGCTGGCGAGGGAGAGAGAGCGCGCGTGTGAGCTGGCGAGGGAGAGAGAGCGCGTGTGTGAGCTGGAGAGGGAGAGCGCGCGAGTGTGTGACCTGCAGAGGGAGAGAGCCATGGCTCGAAATTAACTTTTTTTCTTTGTGTCCCCCAGTGGTCCCGAATTCTGTGTTGTATTGTCCCGAATGGAAGCAATAGTGTCCCCATTTTTTTTCCTCTCTGAAATAAGCAGTGGTTAATATTATCATATGAAGTTACTATTATATTTGTAACTATGCGATTTTGCACCCTTTATATCATTTTTACAATAAGTCACAAGACACAAGCGACACATGTCCTATACATCATCTACTTCAAAATTACAGTTATTGCATTTTCAGTTTATTAAACTTTGGCGATCTCACTGTATGAATAGATACCCGTTTATTTAAAGGGGCCAACTAGCTCATTCAGAAAATGTTTCAACTCCCTACATCTGCAGTACACTTTCGTTGAAAATAAGACCCCTTTTATGTTCATTTCATCTACTTGTACCTTGAATATCTGTTGGCACTTATAAGGCCAACTTGTAATTTTCACCATTACCGTTATCCATAGCCCTGTGATGACCTGGCGACTTGTCCAGGGTGAACCCCGCCTTTCGTCCGTAGTCAGCTGGGATAGGCTCCAGCTTGCCTGCGACCCTGTAGAACAGGATAAAGCGGCTACAGATAATGAGATGAGATGAGACCGTTATCCATTTTTATGAACTTTCCGTTATCCATTACCGTTATCCATTTTTATGAACTTTCCGTTATCCATTTTTATGAACTTTCCGTTATCCATTTTTATGAACTTTCGCTGCCGGGTGCAAATGTTAGCAACATCAGCATAGTGCCAGCAGGTCCGAGCCTAGTTGTGCTGCTGACTGACTAAACTTTCTGAACTAGAAAGACACCAAGAAAACTCACTTATTCTGTTGAACGGTATCTTCCGTCAATATCATCCACATCATTCCTGTTGTATTTTATAACGTGTCTAACAGTGTTCATTCAGTTCATTCAGTTGCTAGCGTTGCCTGCAGACCAGGCGATGACACTTTGGATCCTGAAGGTCCCGGAGACGTTATGTCTGGGCTTTCAGTTTCTTCCCCGCGGTCGGTCCGCTTCAACCACTTAAGCATTTTTGTTCTGGCAAGAGTCGGCGCAGCGTGTGCGGTAGCAATTCCATTCCAAGTCCATATAATGCGGACTCCGGCCGAAGATTCTAGAACAGAATGCGCTGCTCTGTAGCCTACGGATGCAGGACAGGTGCATCGAAAGTGTAGCTACTATGTATTTTTCGCTGTTAACGTTTTAAAATTAAAATTGACAAATTAGGTGAATGTCTACGTATGTGTTACGGCTTTGTAAATAATATTAATGTAGAACTTTTTTTCTAGATCTATTTTTTTTTTCCATTGTCCCGGGATTGTCCCAGATATGATAATTTTGTGTCCCGATGACATTTTTTATGGTCCCCGGGACATCGGGACACCGTTAGTTTCGAGCGCTGGACAGAGCGCGCGCGTGTGAGCTGGTGAGGGAGAGAGCGCGCGCGTGTGAGCTGGAGAGGGAGAGAGCGCGCGCGTGTGAGCTGGAGAGGGAGAGAGCGCGGGCGTGTGAGCTGGAGAGGGAGAGAGCGCATGAGTGTTAGCTGGAGAGGGAGAGAGCGCGCGCGTGTGAGCTGGAGAGGGAGAGAGCGCGGGCGTGTGAGCTGGAGAGGGAGAGAGCGCGGGCGTGTGAGCTGGAGAGGGAGAGAGCGCATGAGTGTTAGCTGGAGAGGGAGAGAGCGCGCGCGTGTGAGCTGGTGAGGGAGAGAGCGCGGGCGTGTGAGCTGGAGGGGGAGAGAGTGCGCGAGTGTGAGCTGGAGAGGGAGACAGCGAGGGCGTGTGAGCTGGAGAGGGAGAGAGCGCGCGTGTGTGACCTGCAGAGGGAGAGAGCGCGCGCGTGTGAGCTGGAGAGGGAGAGAGCGCGTGAGTGTGAGCTGGAGAGGGAGAGAGCGCGCGCGTGTGAGCTGGAGAGGGAGAGAGCGCGCGTGTGTGACCTGCAGAGGGAGAGAGCGTGCGCGTGTGAGCTGGAGAGGGAGAGAGCGCGTGAGTGTGAGCTGGAGAGGGAGAGAGCGTGCGCGTGTGAGCTGGAGAGGGAGAGAGCGCGTGAGTGTGAGCTGGAGAGGGAGAGAGAGCGCGAGTGTGAGCTGGTGAGGGAGAGAGAGCGCGAGTGTGAGCTGCAGAGGGAGAGAGCGCGCGTGTGTGAGCTGGTGAGGGAGAGAGAGCGCGAGTGTGAGCTGGAGAGGGAGAGAGAGCGCGAGTGTGAGCTGGAGAGGGAGAGAGCGCGCGAGTGTGAGCTGCAGAGGGAGAGAGCGCGCGTGTGTGAGCTGGTGAGGGAGAGAGCGCGCGAGTGTGAGCTGGAGAGGGAGAGAGCGCGTGAGTGTGAGCTGGTGAGGGAGAGAGAGCGCGAGTGTGAGCTGGAGAGGGAGAGAGCGCGCGTGTGAGCTGGTGAGGGAGAGAGAGCGCGAGTGTGAGCTGGAGAGGGAGAGAGAGCGCGAGTGTGAGCTGGAGAGGGAGTGAGTGCGCGAGTGTGAGCTGGAGAGGGAGAGAGAGCACGCGTGTGAGCTGGAGAGGGAGAGAGAGCGCGAGTGTGAGCTGGAGAGGGAGAGAGCGCGCGCGTGTGAGCTGGTGAGGGAGAGAGAGCGCGAGTGTGAGCTGGAGAGGGAGTGAGTGCGCGAGTGTGAGCTGGAGAGGGAGAGAGAGCGCGAGTGTGAGCTGGAGAGGGAGAGAGCGCGCGCGTGTGAGCTGGAGAGGGAGAGAGAGCGCGAGTGTGAGCTGGAGAGGGAGTGAGTGCGCGAGTGTGAGCTGGAGAGGGAGAGAGAGCACGCGTGTGAGCTGGAGAGGGAGAGAGAGCGCGAGTGTGAGCTGGTGAGGGAGAGAGCGCGGGCGTGTGAGCTGGAGAGGGAGAGCGCGCGCGCGTGTGAGCTGGAGAGGGAGAGAGCGCGTGAGTGTGAGCTGGAGAGGGAGAGAGCGCGCGCGTGTGAGCTGGTGAGGGAGAGAGAGCGCGAGTGTGAGCTGGAGAGGGAGAGAGAGCGGGCGTGTGAGCTGGAGAGGGAGAGAGCGCGCGCGTGTGAGCTGGAGAGGGAGAGAGCGCGTGAGTGTGAGCTGGAGAGGGAGAGAGAGCGCGAGTGTGAGCTGGAGAGGGAGAGAGAGCGCGAGTGTGAGCTGGAGAGGGAGAGAGCGCATGAGTGTGAGCTGGAGAGGGAGAGAGAGCGCGAGTGTGAGCTGGAGAGGGAGAGAGCGCGCGAGTGTGAGCTGGAGAGGGAGAGAGAGCGCGAGTGTGAGCTGGAGAGGGAGTGAGTGCGCGAGTGTGAGCTGGAGAGGGAGAGAGAGCGCGAGTGTGAGCTGGAGAGGGAGTGAGTGCGCGAGTGTGAGCTGGAGAGGGAGAGAGCGCGGGCGTGTGAGCTGGAGAGGGAGAGAGCGCGCGCGTGTGAGCTGGAGAGGGAGAGAGCGCGTGAGTGTGAGCTGGAGAGGGAGAGAGCGCGCGAGTGTGAGCTGGAGAGGGAGTGAGTGCGCGAGTGTGAGCTGGAGAGGGAGAGAGCGCGGGCGTGTGAGCTGGAGAGGGAGAGAGCGCGCGCGTGTGAGCTGGAGAGGGAGAGAGCGCGTGAGTGTGAGCTGGAGAGGGAGAGAGCGCGCGAGTGTGAGCTGGAGAGGGAGAGAGAGCGCGAGTGTGAGCTGGAGAGGGAGTGAGTGCGCGAGTGTGAGCTGGAGAGGGAGAGAGAGCACGCGTGTGAGCTGGAGAGGGAGAGAGAGCGCGAGTGTGAGCTGGTGAGGGAGAGAGCGCGGGCGTGTGAGCTGGAGAGGGAGAGAGAGCGCGAGTGTGAGCTGGAGAGGGAGAGAGAGCGCGCGTGTGAGCTGGAGAGGGAGAGAGAGCGCGAGTGTGAGCTGGAGAGGGAGAGAGAGCGCGAGTGTGAGCTGGAGAGGGAGTGAGTGCGCGAGTGTGAGCTGGAGAGGGAGAGAGAGCGCGGGCGTGTGAGCTGGAGAGGGAGAGAGAGCGCGCGTGTGAGCTGGAGAGGGAGAGAGAGCGCACGTGTGAGCTGGAGAGGGAGAGAGCGCGGGCGTGTGAGCTGGAGAGGGAGAGAGCGCGCGTGTGTGACCTGCAGAGGGAGAGAGCGCGTGAGTGTGAGCTGGAGAGGGAGAGAGCGCGCGCGTGTGAGCTGGTGAGGGAGAGAGCGCGGGCGTGTGAGCTGGAGAGGGAGAGAGCGCGCGCGTGTGAGCTGGTGAGGGAGAGAGAGCGCGAGTGTGAGCTGGTGAGGGAGAGAGCGCGGGCGTGTGAGCTGGAGAGGGAGAGAGCGCGCGCGTGTGAGCTGGTGAGGGAGAGAGCGCGGGCGTGTGAGCTGGAGAGGGAGAGAGCGCGCGCGTGTGAGCTGGAGAGGGAGAGAGAGCGCGAGTGTGAGCTGGTGAGGGAGAGAGCGCGGGCGTGTGAGCTGGAGAGGGAGAGAGCGCGTGAGTGTGAGCTGGAGAGGGAGAGAGCGCGCGCGTGTGAGCTGGTGAGGGAGAGAGCGCGGGCGTGTGAGCTGGAGAGGGAGAGAGAGCGCGAGTGTGAGCTGGCGAGGGAGAGAGAGCGCGCGTGTGAGCTGGAGAGGGAGAGAGAGCGCGAGTGTGAGCTGGTGAGGGAGAGAGCGCGCGCGTGTGAGCTGGAGAGGGAGAGAGCGCGGGCGTGTGAGCTGGAGAGGGAGAGAGCGCGGGCGTGTGAGCTGGAGAGGGAGAGAGCGCGAGTGTGAGCTGGAGAGGGAGAGAGAGCGCGAGTGTGAGCTGGAGAGGGAGAGAGCGCGTGAGTGTGAGCTGGTGAGGGAGAGAGCGCGCGCGTGTGAGCTGGAGAGGGAGAGAGCGCGCGCGTGTGAGCTGGAGAGGGAGAGAGAGCGCGCGTGTGAGCTGGAGAGGGAGAGAGAGCGCGCGTGTGAGCTGGAGAGGGAGAGAGAGCGTGCGTGTGAGCTGGTGAGGGAGAGAGAGCGCGAGTGTGAGCTGGTGAGGGAGAGAGAGCGCGAGTGTGAGCTGGAGAGGGAGAGAGAGCGTGCGTGTGAGCTGGTGAGGGAGAGAGCGCGGGCGTGTGAGCTGGAGAGGGAGAGAGAGCGCGAGTGTGAGCTGGAGAGGGAGAGAGAGCGTGCGTGTGAGCTGGTGAGGGAGAGAGAGCGCGAGTGTGAGCTGGTGAGGGAGAGAGAGCGCGAGTGTGAGCTGGAGAGGGAGAGAGAGCGTGCGTGTGAGCTGGTGAGGGAGAGAGCGCGGGCGTGTGAGCTGGAGAGGGAGAGAGCGCGGGCGTGTGAGCTGGAGAGGGAGAGAGCGCGGGCGTGTGAGCTGGAGAGGGAGAGAGCGCGGGCGTGTGAGCTGGAGAGGGAGAGAGCGCGTGAGTGTGAGCTGGAGAGGGAGAGAGAGCGCGCGTGTTAGCTGGAGAGGGAGAGAGAGCGCGCGTGTGAGCTGGAGAGGGAGAGAGAGCGTGCGTGTGAGCTGGTGAGGGAGAGAGCGCGGGCGTGTGAGCTGGAGAGGGAGAGAGCGCGGGCGTGTGAGCTGGAGAGGGAGAGAGAGCGCGCGTGTGAGCTGGAGAGGGAGAGAGAGCGCGCGTGTGAGCTGGAGAGGGAGAGAGAGCGTGCGTGTGAGCTGGTGAGGGAGAGAGCGCGGGCGTGTGAGCTGGAGAGGGAGAGAGCGCGGGCGTGTGAGCTGGAGAGGGAGAGAGCGCGGGCGTGTGAGCTGGTGAGGGAGAGAGAGCGCGTGTGAGCTGGTGAGGGAGAGAGAGCGCGTGTGAGCTGGCGGGGGACAGAGAGAGAGAGCGTGCTTGTGAGATGCAGAGAGAGTGTGCGTGCGTGTGAGTGTGATGCACAGAGAGAGAGATAATCTTCACTCTTCTCAGATGGTTCTCCACTAGTTTTTTGGGCGTGGCTGTGGAGTTTTGTGATCACTCAGCTACAGGAGCGTTAGTGAGGTCAGACGCTGATGTTGGTGAGGAGGTCTGGGGTGCAGACGACGTTCCAGTTCATCCCATTGCCCCTTTTCCACCAGAGCAGTTCCAGGGCTGGTTCGGGGCCAGTGCTTAGTTTGGAACCGGGTTTTCTGTTTCCACTGACAAAGAACTGGCTCTGGGGCCAGAAAAACCGGTTCCAGGCTAGCACCAACTCTCTGCTGGGCCAGAGGAAAGAACCGCTTATGTCAGCGGGGGGGCGGAGTTGTTAAGACCAACAACAATAACAAGACCGCAAAAGATCGCCATTTTTAAGCGACGAGAAGCAGCAGCTGTACAAACGCAAAGTCATCCATTATTATTGTTGTTGTTGCCGCTGCTGCTTCTTCTGTGTTGTTTTTGCTTTGATATTCGCGCCAAGGTTTATGTAAATGTAGCGCCGTAACTGACGTATACGGTGACGTAATGACGTATACAGCGACGTAATGACGTGGCTCCGCTTAACACCGCGAGCGATGGAAAAGCAAACTGGTTCTGAGCTGGCTCGCAAGTTGAACGAGTTGTGAACCAGCACCGAACCAGCCCTGGAACTGATTTGGTGGAAAAGGGGTACCAGAGGTGTTCAGTCAGGGCTCTGTGCAGGACACTCGGGTTCTTCACCCCAGCCTTCACACGCCACGTCTTCGTGGAGCTCACTGTGTGTACAGTTATTGTTTTACTCCAATTTACTGGTAAAACCTGTTGTTAAAACAAAGTGTGGTGAAGCAGCTTTTAGCTACTATGCAGTGCAGCTATGGAACCAACTGCCAGAGGACATTAAAAATGCTCCTGCTGTTGGCAGCTTCAAATCTAGACTAAAGACCAAGCTGCTCTCAGATGCTTTCTGCTAACTGATAAATATCATCATCTTTACATGTTTTAAACTTTACTTAACTTTTACAGTCTCTGCATGTTTTAAACTTTACTTAACTTTTATTCTATTTTATTCTGCTGTTTTTTACTGAACTTTTACTTCATTTTATTATTTTATTTCTACTATTGCTTAATTCTTATGTTTTTTCTCTCTTCTTCCCCCTTTATTTTATGTAATTTTATTTTCTGTTGTTTGCTGTTTTGCCTTTACCTCTGTAAAGCACATTGAACTGCCACTGGGTATGAAATGCGCTATAGAAATAAACTTGCCTTGTACAGGAGCATCGTCCTGCTGGAACAGGTTTGGACTCTGAGTTCCAGTGAGGGGAAACTGTAACGTTCCAGCAAACACAGACATTCTGTACAACTGTGAGCTTCAGACTTTGTGGGAACAGTTTGGGGAAGAAACACACAGGTGTGATGGTCGGGGGGCACATACTTTTGGTCATATAGTGTAAAAGATTGACTTGGTGAATTTTCTGAATAGACTGTAGTTCATCAGCCCTGTTTTAAACCGTTTCCTAATGAGGATTAAACTCTCGAGAGAGACGGACATCCCGACCCGTATGTCAGTCCCGAGCACGCTGATGAGGAACTGTACTCAGCGGTCCGTTTTGTTTGTGTTGTGTTTAATGTGGGTGGTGTGACATGAGGGTGTGAGAGTGAAGATCTCAGACACACACAGAGATTCAGCCGGAGGATGTGGGCTCTCTGTCTGTCTCTCTGGGAATGTGGGCGGGTTGAGTGCACCATGGTTGGGGGGTGAGTTGGGGTGCTGTGCTCTGTGCAGTGTGTAAAAATCCCCCAGTGTTGCTCATCATGAAAAGCAGCAGGAAGATGATGTCATCACTGAGCGCCAGCCAAAGCCACACTTACAAGGACTCGATCATTATTCAGCGTGTTTACTAATCCACTCAAATCCTCTCTCTCTCTCTCTCTCTCTCTCTCTCTCTCTCTCTCTCTCTCTCTCAGGAGAAAACACGCTTCTGCTGCACTCGCTCTTCTGCTTTTCATACAACTTACATTTAGATAAAACTACAGCACAGCTGCAGGAAACGAGAGAGAGAGAGACGCGCACATGCACACAAACAGGATCATAAGCTGGTTTTCATCTTAATGATCAGATTTTCACAGCACCACAAAAACTTAAATAAACCACACATTTGGTTTAAAATTAAGAAAATGTTTTAAACATGAAATTTTCTTGTGTACAATGTCCATCCCTCCCACTGATGATTTATTATTATTGTTAATTATTATTATTATTAGTTATTATTACCTTGCCCGCTACGGAGTAAGGTATTGTTTTCGGTCTGATTTTTTTTTTTTTTTTAATGCTATCACGGGAAAACGGCTGGATCAATCTTCATGAAACTTTCAGGATAGATAGTCATTGGTTTCAAATAGAGGCGGCACGGTGGTGTAGTGGTTAGTGCTGTCGCCTCACAGCAAGAAGGTCCGGGTTCGAGCCCCGTGGCTGGCGAGGGCCTTTCTGTGTGGAGTTTGCATGTTCTCCCCGTGTCCGCGTGGGTTTCCTCCGGGTGCTCCGGTTTCCCCCACAGTCCAAAGACATGCAGGTTAGGTTAACTGGTGACTCTAAATTGAGCGTAGGTGTGAATGTGAGTGTGAATGGTTGTCTGTGTCTATGTGTCAGCCCTGTGATGACCTGGCGACTTGTCCAGGGTGAACCCCGCCTTTCGCCCGTAGTCAGCTGGGATAGGCTCCAGCTCGCCTGCGACCCTGTAGAACAGGATAAAGCGGCTACAGATAATGGATGGTCTCAAATAGAACCTCCAACGTTTTGAGGGTCATCCGGTCAAGGTCCCAAAAAGGTCAAAATCGTTTTTGTTGTATCTATTGCCTCATGTAGAGGCGCTAACCACTACGTCATCGTGCTGTAAGAGTGTAACAGTCGTGCACTGCGCATGCACATAAACATGTGTTCCTATTAAAATGGCCTGTGAGTGTATACAATTCGGTTCACTATTCAAAATTAATGGACTAAAGAAATGGCTTTCAGACATGTTTATGCTTATTACAGAGGGAGGGTGCGTTCCACTGAGCTCTAGCGCCGGGCCATTTCCGGGAAATAAGAGTTTGGGTCGTGGCGACAGCGTGTGTGTGTGTGTGTCAGCCTCAGCTTGGAGGTTTCGGTTTCGGAAACTGTAAGAGGGAAGAGTAGAATAATATAAAGTACAGACACTTGGTATATTTAACTTTTTTTTTTTAATTCAGTTTTGGACTGCACTTCATTTTTGTGGCTCCTGCCTCAGAGTAAATATATGCTGTATATGGACATGGGATCAGAAAACTATTTTATTTATAAGTCACATGGATCCGTAGGGGACCTTTTTTGGGGGGGGGCTATATCTTCCTTCATATTCATAAGTGCTACTGGGCGAGGGTTGTTTTGCCTGGCAACTGTTGTTGTTGTTACTATGAGGAGATCTTCACCCAGCTCCACACTGAGATCTGCAGCTTCCAGGTTCAGGGAAGTGTGTGCGCTGATCTTTGGAGACCTGAACATCCACATTGACTTTAACACAGAACATGGAACTGACATTACCCAGAAACCTGACTAACCTTCCCAGCCATGGCTTTGACTTCCAGGTCAACAAAAGCAGAAAGGACCTGCTGCAGTTCTGTTAACAGTGGGACACAAGCAGTGTTTCCCACAGAGCAGGTAGCAAGGTAGTGTGGTGCCCCACTGTGCCGCTGAGGGAATCGTGCGCGGTGGTGTCGTGGCGGTCGGTGGAGTCGGTCATTGGGGTGTATAATGCAAAGTGTTCACAGCGGGCGGTGTTCAAACACAGTATTTTTCTTCAGAGTCACCTGCTGGGACTATTTTAAAGCTACAAGAAGCGTTTGAGATTATTCAGTTCAATCTAAATTCTTTTAAGTTCTTTAAGAGAAGACAGCTAAAACAGTTTTTACCAGAACCCTGCCTGGTTTCATTCCTCGACCCAACTTTACATTACAGCGCAGGCCATTAGTTTGCTGGGCTTGATGTTGGTGGAAAACCTGTCTTTTAAATTGATGAAAATTACTCACCAAAACTGAAGTTAAAGTTTAGTTTTTACTAGAGATGCACCGATTGCAATTTTTTGGGCCGATTCCGATTTTCCATGGAGTGTGACCTGCCGATTCTGATTTCATTTTTTCAAACCACTTCACAGCACACACAGACTATTTTCTTTTTATCTTTTCTTTAATAGAACATTCTGCCAGATTTTCAGTAATAAATTTTCAACACCTCAAAGGTTGAAAACAAAAAGACATTGTTCTTTGTAAAATCTTTCTTCATGTTTGGTATTAACATATTAATTCCTGAAATAGGAAATTCACACAAACATTTTTTCTTTTCCCATCCAATATCTGGCACAAAAACAACTTCCCCCTCATATATTATTTGCCCACTGCTATGGAACACACTTTCATAAGCCTGTTTAGATCTGAAAACTTCTGCCTTATAGAACAACCCATTTCTTCATTCAGTATCAAAATACAAAAATAATTTCCAGTCATACTTATACCATAGCCATTCTATCATCTTTGTCAAATGTGTATTTGTAGAGTAATTTCCAATGGAATCAAGTGCAACCAAGGCTGTAAAACAAACCAAGACATTTTTTTCTCTCTCTTTGTACAAATCTAACTAGATGTTTGGTAATAGGCTAACGGATTAATTCCTGTAATGGGAAATTCACACAACCACAAACATTTTCTTCTTTTCACATCCAATATCTGGCACACTCAAAAAAAATTAACTATATTTGGATATATAATATATCCAAATATAGTGAATTTTATTGTTGTTAACAGCGCGCGCCGGAGCCAGTTAGGCGTGCAGGACTGACGCTGTTCTGCGCAACACAATCGCACTAGAAAGCATGTTCAAGCTGCCAGTGGAGCTGCAGTCTTTTTAGTTGCGAGTTACGAGTATTTCCACTTTCATCTCTGTGATACACAAGTTTTGATCGGCAGAAAATCGGCATATTTTAATTTTGCCCGGCCGGTCGCCGGTCATGGCCGATCACGTGAAAATCGGCCGATTCCGATCAGCAGCCGCTCAATCGGTGCATCTCTGGTTTTGACCTTAGTTTTTTGCCTTTTTGGTGGCAATCTTTCAATCATTCTTTAGTTGACATTCAAGGAATAAATTGCAAAAAACAAGCTGGAGGTTTTTATTTTAAATATTGAACTCAACACTTACCTCAACCAATACTAAAATGAAATAAATAGTATAATGTAACAAAATAATAATAAAATATCATAATTAGATGTAAGAAACCACTTAAGGTAACACCAAGGCAACTAACAGTAATGAAAAGCATTACCCTAATTGGTACAAAGCCTGCATGCCCTATCAGAACATTTAATTCTGCGTGGCTTCCTGAAAAAACCTCCAGTGCCCTATCGTAAGGGAAGTCACTGCTGAAGCGGGATAAACGGGATAATGCAATAAGGCCGGTTCCTCACGTCAAGCTGCTGCTGTCTGCATCAAAATTGGTTTATAGCCTGACTCAGGGATGTCCGTTTCATGAAGCCAAGAAGGCTATGATAAAGCTCATCACGAGCACGACGTAGGCTACCTTTTAAAATAAGGGGTCGGAAGGCGAATCGGGAAGGCTGCGTTATTTTTAATGAGCCTAACAGGCCTACTTGCAGTCCGGGTATATGCGCACCGGCAGGCCTGTGGACACGCCTCTTTCTCTCTCTCTCTCTCTCTCTGTGTGTGGGTGTGTGTGCGTGCGTGAACGAGAAGAAAGAGCACTATGAATGAACGGAACGATACGCAACGGAATTTTTTTTTTTTCAAAATCGTGAGTCTGATTGTGTGGCGCTGCGCCACAGAATGGTTTCTGTATGGGAAACCCTGACGAGGACACTGAGGGAAGGTCCAGGTTCTGCTCACCTCCTGGCGACAGCACAGCAGACTGTGAGAACAGATTTAGACTCCCTTTCTGCCAGAGGATTCACTGTTAAGCCACTAACCCCACTGTCTGATCACAGCCACATCACTGTGTTCATTAAAATGACAGGATCTGACCAGTGTACACACACACACACACACACACACACACACACAGCGCCCAGTAAGCTGTACACCATTCAGACCCTAATACAGATGGCCCAAAAACAGCACTGAAGATCCAGAAAGCAGTCAGCAGCCATGAAACACACACACACACACACACACACACACACACACACACACACACACACACACACACACACACACTATTAGGGAAATTAGGGCTAAAATTAGCTTGTGTTTAAAGCCTTTAATTTTCTGTAAAGCTGCTTTGTGACAACGCCTGTTTAAAGCGCTATACAAATAAACTTGACACTGTCAGACAGGTTTCTGGACACAACATGCACTGACAGTAATGAAGGCATCAGGATTGTACAAACATGGCAATTAAAACAAATTTAGAAACAAACTGAAAATTGAACTGACAAGTGGATTGAAATATCAGTTGTTGAAAAGAACTTGGATAATTATCCAATCGGAAATACAAACAATGCAGAAATCCCCCTCCATTACTGCGATCCTTTATAAACGTACGCTCAGAATCAAAACTCAACACTAATCGTTTCTGGGAGCTCTGGAAAAATCTAAATGAATCTAAGACAGAACGGGGACATAGGGGTCAGACACTGTAAAATAACAAACACACAAAAATGGACAAATTAATTAAAAGCTGAACATGTTAGAATCGGGTGTAAAAGACTCCCAGAAGGAACTTTTTTTTTTTTGATCAGAGTCGATGCTCTCAAATCCAGTGATACAGTTGGGCCTGAGGGCATCCGAAATTAAATGATTGACTAAACGCTTTCAGTTAGCTTTTTTTCAATTATTCACCATGATTCTGAGTGCAGGCCACTTCCCTGACATCTGGACTCGGGGTCTTCTAACACCGTTTTGCAAAGTCGAGATAAATTCGACCCTGATAATGACCGAGGGATCTGTGTGAACAATAAACTGGGGAAGCTTTGATGCAGCATTTTTAATTCAAGACTTACACACTCCTTATGAAACAGTGTCTTGAGTAAAAGTCAGATTGGATTTATACCAAATTGGTGCCCTAGTGATTTGTATTTATGTCTGATTCACACTATTCAACCTGCACATTAACAAAAATAATTCACATTTTATAGATTTCCAAGTGGTGGCACGGTGGTGTAGTGGTTAGCGCTGTCGCCTCACAGCAAGAAGGTCCTGGGTTCGAGCCCCGTGGCCGGCGAGGGCCTTTCTGTGCGGAGTTTGCATGTTCTCCCCGTGTCCGCGTGGGTTTCCTCCGGGTGCTCCGGTTTCCCCCACAGTCCAAAGACATGCAGGTTAGGTTAACTGGTGACTCTAAATTGAGCGTAGGTGTGAATGTGAGTGTGAATGGTTGTCTGTGTCTATGTGTCAGCCCTGTGATGACCTGGCGACTTGTCCAGGGTGAACCCCGCCTTTCGCCCGTAGTCAGCTGGGATAGGATCCAGCTCGCCTGCGACCCTGTAGAACAGGATAAAGCGGCTACAGATAATGGATGGATGGATTTCCAAAAGGCATCTGATTCTATTTGGCACAAAGGTCTATTTTATAAGCTTCTTGAAAGTGGTGTAAGGGGTAAAACATGTGACATCAAATCCATGCATGTGAACGAGTGTGGAATTAAAATTCACAATAAATTCTTCTCTCAGGAGTGTAGAGTGAGACCGGGACACTGCCTGAGCCCAGTGCTATTTCAGTTAAATACTAACAGCCTGGCCTCCATTTTTATTTCAATTAGCTGCACGTGGTTTCACTCTACAGCACACAGAAGTCCGACTCCTGCTGTACACAGACCACCTGGTCCTGCTGTTCCTCAGTGTTGAGGGTCTACAGCAGAACCTGGACCTGCTGCAGCAGTGCTGTCAGACCCTCAACCGCAACAACACCCAAACTGTTAGCATTCAAAACAGATCCAGAGGCCAAGGAAATGCATCACTCTTCACAAAATGGCAATGTGGAAAGAATAGAATTACTGAGGACTGAAAAATGAGTTCCACTGGAAATTTCAGCGCAGTAGTGAACGAGTGGAGAGAGCGAAGGCACACAGGGAATTTTACACAATTACACAAACAGAGCTACATTCAAATCTGGCTCAGATTGTACAGATCAGTTACTGAACCAGTTCTGGTGTCCGGGTGCCACTTACAAACCAAGCTCTGACACAATGGGATAAACCCCCAGCTGAAATGATGGGCGTGGCATTTCCAGTGTGCCCCCCCCCCCCCCCATCTCTTTCATTGTGATGAGAAATGTCAGGGTTTTTTTAATTAAAGGAGCTGAAGTTTGAGCAAACGTCAACACACACGTGCGCGCAAAGTAGGTCTGAGGAATCATTTGAGATGATTCTCTGGATTTGTTGCTCCTTTACAGCATCATAATTTATTTTCTTAAAATTGTTTTTTTTTTTAAAAGTCAGCCCTTTGAAGAGAAGACCAGCTAAAATGTCCTATCTCTAAAATGTCCTATCTCTTTAATGTCCTATCTCTTTAATGTCCTATCTCTTTTGGTATATTCTGGTCCTCAGTAGCAAGTACAAGTGTGTACACAGATTGAAGAGGGAGAGTTGTGTGTGTGTGTGTGTGTGTGTGTGTGTGTGTGTGTGTGTGTGTGTATGCGCGTGCGTGCGTGCATGTTAGAGACCAGGCACATCATTAGCAAAGACCTAAATATACCAGTTATTTATATCTCCGAGGCAGAGAGAGAGAGGGTGTGTGTGTGTGTGTGTGTGTGTGTGTGTGTGTGTGTGTGTGTGTGTGTGTGTGTGTGTGTGTACTTGTACCTGCTACATATTGAGGACTGCAATGTTTTTTTACCAACACTTAGGATATTGTTGGGAAGTGAGGACATTTTGGCCGGTCCCCTCTTCTCTTCTTCAAAGGGCTGTTTGAGGGTTAAGACTGAGTTTTAGGGTTCAGGTTAGAATGAGGGTAAGGGGTGGGGTTAGGGTAAGGGGTGGGGTTAGGCATGTACTTAAGGTCAGGGTACAGAGCTAGGGAATGTATTTATATCAATTAGTGTTCCCACAAAGATAAAAGTACAAGTAAGTGTGTGTGTGTGTGTGTGTGTTTCCCCTTTGGGGTGAAAGCAGATACTCCTGCCCTGAGGAATTCTGGGACGTGGCCATGATTTGAGTTGGAGCAGGAGTGACCCAGCAGGTCTGATGTGTGGAGGCTTTTTTTCTTTCCTCATCGAGTGTTAATCTTCACCTGGAGCGTTAATGAACTAATTTTCTGCAGTAATTGGTGATTGTGATTTAGGGAATAAAATACAACTTGATTTTATAATCCAAGTGAGTTGTTTATATGAGAGGAATTTTAATGAAATGAATAATTTTGTTAATATTAAAGAGGGAGTGTGGGAGGAAATGTAAGGAAAGCCCAAACTAATAAGCACTGAACTACTCGCACTGGTCATTTAAGGTGTGTTAAGCTCCATCCTCTTGTTTATTGCTTAACCAATCAGCCCTTTCTGTACAATCTGAACTGTCTCCAAAATGAATAAAGTGCAGATGTGAGGGACATTTCAGACATCGCACATGAGAATGGGAGTGATTTCAGAGGGCAGTGCCAGCTCACTAATTCAGGCTTGGAGGGGTGTGTGTGTGTGTGTGTGTGTGTGTGTGTGTGTGTGTGTGTGTGTGTGTGTGTGTGTTGCTTCCACTGAGGAAGGAGCTGAGAAGTGAGAAACAGAAACAAAGAAGCATGATTCGAGAAATGAGACCCGGCCTCTTGCTGTCTGCTGACTCGTTCCACCTGTTTCTTGTTTTGCATTTTTCCTTTTTTTTGGTTGTTGAACTTCCTGTTCAGGTCACTCCTGTCATAACAGGTTCCTTGGTGTTCTTGCTTCCTTCAGACACGTCATATTTCTGATTTCCTGAAAGTCTGTAATAAACACAATACACACACACACACACACACACACACACACACACACACACACACATATAAACATACAGATTTTTATCTACATTTGAATGTTTTTGTGAACATTTCTCAACAAACTCACTCCTCTTTTGGGTCTCCAGTTTAGCAGCAGCAGAGGGAGAATTGGAGCAATTGTCTGGGGAGTTTTCACAAATCCTTTTGAGATTTTTTCTCTCTCTCTCACACACACACACACACACACACACACACACACACACACACACACACACACACACACGCACACACACGCATACAAATATAGAACAATACTCATAATGAAAAGTGGGGAAATCAGATGACAAGCTGTAATAAATACTCCAAAATGTTCTACAGTCCACACAAGTGCTGCTGTGTTCTGGACTCCGATTGGCCAGAAAGTGTTGATTAATTCTCCATAACAGCAGCTCTGACCAGTAGTTTATAATTGATGCTCTTGGTCTAATTCGTTATGGTTTCTATAGTAACAACTCATTCACAGGGATGCGCACAGCAGATGCTCCACTGATAAACATTAAATAAAATTGAATCTTCAAGTAAGGAAAAATGCATTTTTAATTTCTGGAGAGGCGGCACGGTGGTGTAGTGGTTAGCGCTGTCGCCTCACAGCAAGAAGGTCCTGGGTTCGAGCCCCGTGGCCGGCGAGGGCCTTTCTGTGTGGAGTTTGCATGTTCTCCCCGTGTCCGCGTGGGTTTCCTCCGGGTGCTCCGGTTTCCCCCACAGTCCAAAGACATGCAGGTTAGGTTAACTGGTGACTCTAAATTGAGCGTGAGAGTGCGAGAGCGAGAGAATGGTTGAGAGGAGAAAACCTCTATAATAATCCAGTAGAAGGCAACAGGAAACCACTACTGCAATCCTTCCCTAGAAACTCTGATGGCTGAAGCTGTTGGAGCAGAACTGCCCTCAGGCAGAACACGAAAGAACATTTAGGAAGGAGTCTCCAGTGTCAGAGCTGTGTAACAGTCAGAGTTGAAGCTGGAACTTTAAGTTTTCTGATGTCTTCAGGACAGAGGAGTTTACACTTTTCTACAGTTTCTCAGGAACATGATGGAACAAGCTGCAATTATTATCTTGCCTTATTAACTTCAGGAGGGAGAATAAAGAGGCTTATGAGCAACTGTTTTATACTGTAGCTGCTATTACACAAGTGAGAACAAGAGTTCACATGAAATGTAACCATAAATGGATAAAGTATGGCATGTCATTCTGTAATAAATATAAATTGTAATTGTTGGGTCTCTCTCTCTGTCTCTCTCTCTCTCTCTCTCTGTCTCTCTCTCTCAGGGTAATGATGATGAAGCTGTAGTGGACTTGGGGAAGACAAGTTCTACCATTCACACCAACTTTGAGAAGGAGGAGCTTGAAAGTAAGTCACGCCCCCTCACATTGCCTTTAACGTACGACACTAACCTGAGAGCTGGAACTATTCGGACTTTGACTTTGTCCTTCGCATATTCAGCACCTTGATTATGCGGTTTGGGACGCAGCCAATCCCTCTTCATGGCTCTGTCCCAAATCTCCAAAACACTTCACTCCGTGATGTCAGCTGCAGTGCATGCAAATTAATAAGTACTATTAGTTGTGCTGTGCTGCTACAGAAGTGTCCTAGTTACCATGGCAACTGCCTGTGGCAGTGTGAATCCACTGTGTGACATGATGATGATGATGATGATGATGAGAATTTTACACCACTTGTAATAACGCCCTGGTCACACTATTGGTCCCACTCCCAAAAATGTCCTGTCTAAGCTTCTGTTAGATCAAAACGTTTTCAGTTTTCCAAAACATGGGATTACTGCTAATCCAACACACTCATTTCCTGTAGGCTACATGCTCACGCTAACACACTGTGTGCAGTCTCAGCGGGGAACCCCCTCCCCCAATCGCCTGGGAGTTTCAATTGTACAGGACCTCGCAATCCGCTCTCCTCATCAGAGACTTCTGCTAGTGCTGAGTCTGTCTCCTCCGTGAAGGGCAATAACTACTAGTGTTTTTAGACTTTGTGTGGCCAAACCTCCAACTCCCCCCTCCCTCCACACGTTAGCATTTCATCATACCATCCATTATCCGTAACCGCTTATTCTGTGCAGAGTCGCGGGCGAGCTGGATCCTATCCCAGCTGACTACGGGCGAAAGGCGGGGTTCACCCTGGACAAGTCGCCAGGTCATCACAGGGCTGACACATAGACACAGACAACCATTCACACTCACATTCACACCTACGCTCAATTTTAGCTGTGTTCACACTTATACCGGTACAAAAGTGGTATAACTGTATCGATACAAAGTATAGCGGTACAGTTTAGTGCATCTGTCCACACTAGCGAGAAATGTTTGCGGTTTTCTTTCACGGTAGTTGAAATGCACGTGTGTGAAATGTTTCCGTGGTTACCGAGTAACTTCCTTCCGAGAATATGGCGGATGAAACAACGTGTGTGTGCTTTTTGTTGTCAGTGTACAGTCTGTATTTCTGGCGGTCATTTATTCAGTCGAATCGTATAAAACGCGCGAGGCAGTTGAGAAAGAAACAAAGAAAACGAATCTCCTGTTCCAACTGTTCCTGGCATCGCTCGTCTCCCCAAAGCTCCAACAAACACATAACTTCGTCTTTGCTCCATGTAGCTCCACGGTCGTTTTGAGCCATTTTGACGTTTTATTTACAGCTGGAAAGCACGTGCGTATTGTATTGTATGAATAACCCGGAAGACGTAGGAATGGTTCATTGCGCATGCGCATTATATTTGTATCGATACAGAACCGCTTCATCTGTCCACACTACAGCGAAGCGCTACAGTACTGATACTGTACCGGTACGAAACCCATACATTTGTGGGTTTCGTACTGATACAGTTATACCGCTACAGTACCGGTATAGTTGCTAGTGTGGACAGGTGTTGCGGTACGAAAGTAGTATCGTATCGGTACGAAATCCCTAGTGTGGACAGGGTATAAGAGTCACCAGTTAACCTAACCTGCATGTCTTTGGACTGTGGGGGAAACCGGAGCACCCGGAGGAAACCCACGCGGACACGGGGAGAACATGCAAACTCCACACAGAAAGGCCCTCGCCGGCCACGGGGCTCGAACCCAGACCTTCTTGCTGTGAGGCGACAGCGCTGACCACTACACCACCGTGCCGCCCATTTCATCATACCACTTTGATTAAATATTTAGTGCACTAATGTGCGGTTTGTGGCGTTTGGTTACATGTGATGCTTGCTGTGTCTACTGCCTCATATAGAGGCGCGAGCCGGTGTGTCATCGTGCTGTAAGAATGTAACAGTCGCGCACTGCACATGTGCACACAGGTGTTCCTATTAAAATGGCCGGTGGGTGTATACAGTTCGGTTCACCGTTCGAAATAAATGGACTAAAGAAACTGCTTTCAGACATGTTTATGGTTATTACCGAGGGAAAGTGCGCTCCTGTTTTAAAATCTACTCCAGGTCGTCCCCTTTCCTCGCCTTCTTCAGCCAGCGCGCCTGTGTGTGATGGAGATGCGACGCACTTCTGAGTTGTTACAGGAAGTTGTCGAAAAGAGTATTGCGACCACTGAGCTCTAGCGCCGGGCCATTTCCGGGAAATAAGAGTTTGGGTCATGGTGATGGCGTGTGTGTGTGTGTGTGTGTGTGTGTGTGTGTGTGTGTGTCAGCCTTGGTTTGGAGGTTTCAGTTTCGAGGACTGTAAGAGGGAAGAGTAGAATAATATAAAGTACAGACACTTGGTATATTTTACTTCTGTGATTTTTTTTTTTAAATTGTTCATTTTTGGATTACGCTTCATTGTTGTGGCTGCTGCCTCATAGAGTAAATATATATATATATATGCTGTATTTAGTGTATGGACACGAGGTCAGAAAACTATAAGCAGGAGCCACACGGACCCATAGGGGACCCAGTTTTGATGTCACACTGCTTGTGTTTTCTAATCCATGCTTTTTTTTTTTTGGATGTTTTATGAAACATGGGGGAGACGTGCAGGAACAGCGTGAGCATGCTGGTGTTAATACTGGCGGAACCCTTGAGCTGATCCACCTCGCGCTCTCACACACACATGCACTGGGAGCTTTAATAGCATTAAGTAGGATTAGTCAGTGTTTCCAGATCTCAGTAATTAAACAGGAGCTGCTACACTCACTTCCACACTGGGTTCTGTTTAAACCCATTTATTACACAAACCCCTAACAGTTCTCTGTCATGGGGCAGCAAACACACAACGCTAGGTCAGTGCGCTTTGACTCAACACTGCCAGGGTGAACGCACAGTACGCAGAAAAGCAGCAGTTTTAAATAGCAGTGTGAGTCTGTGGGTGCTTCAGTAGTGTGTGCTCCTCCTCTTCCTGTGTGTGTGTGTGTGTGTGTGTGTGTGTGTGTGTGTGTGTGCGCGCTCAGTGTTTCATTCCTCTTACACCTCAGCAATCTGCCAGCCATTACAACTTCTCATTTATTCAAGAACCATACTTTTATCCATTCAGAGTTAGATATAATATTGTGAAACCACTACGAAGCAAGTTTTCACTTACATTATAGCAGCTATAAACCCGTACCAGCCCCCCACAGTTATTTTATAAAAACAGTGAATACAATTCTAAAATGGTTTATTTTATTTGAGTTTTTTTTCTTAGTAATTTAAAGCTGTGTAGGCCATAAAAAGAATTTTCCCGACACCCAATTATTATGCCTCCGCCACCTTTAGGTGCAGGAGGCGTTATGTTTCCGGGTTGTCCGTGCATCCGTGCATGCGTCCGTCCTGAAACCTTGTGAACACGATATCTCAAAGGCTAATGAAAGGAATTTCACCAAACTTTCACCATTTGTGCGCTTTGGGACAAACATGAACTGATTAGATTTTGAGGTTAAAAGGTCACAGGTCAAGATTACTCTGAGGTCAAATGTCCATCCCCAAATCACAACTTAATAAGGTGTGTGGTCTACCAGGCAGAGGCGTCCCCATCGACGCTGTTGGCGTCGAGTTCTATCTACTTTTTGTTTAGTGACCGAAAGCAACTGAATTCAAATCACAGACTTCCAATTTTTTTTTAAATGGAACAGTTAATGAGTTTATCTCCACGCGGCTCTAAATTCTCTGCTTTTTTTTCCTGCTTCACCATGAACCAATTCACGATACTACGTCATGCATCACGTGGTGGGCTTTCCCCGTTTGCACAAGGCATTGTGGGATACAAATTTGAAACAGGAAAAAAATGGAGGACGTGAGTGTGCGAATGAAACGTGAAAGAGCGACTACAGTAACGGAAAGAAAGCGAGAAGAAAAGACGTTATGTTCTATACAAAGGAAAGGAAACGCAGGACCAAACTAATAAATATCGGCGCTCAGCGAGCACCTCGGTGTGATCAGCTGTTCGTTTAGCGACAGAATGATGGAACTGTCAGTGCACGCTCAAAGGGAAACCTGTAGATGGCAGTAATGCAACACTGTGGATGCCAGTTGCCGTAAAACCCAAAAGAAGAAGAAGAAGGTAAACCTGCGCATGCGCATACGGACTTCCTCTGTCTGCTTGACTGCGCCAAGCGAGCGATTTCATGCACATTATTTGCTTTAATCCCCTCAAATTAAATAACTTCCCCAACACAGAATGGCCTGATATTTTGTGAGATATTACAGAAATAAACAGATATCACAATCACCACATTTCAGACGGAACTAAATTTCACCGAGTTTATGAAATCGAAAGGCCGTCTCGCTTTAAAGCAGCTATAAACAGGCACTCCCACCACCCCATGTTAATGAGAGAAAAAACCCATGGCTTTTCCTGTTACTGAGAAACTGCAAAGAAGTGAAAACTTTGTGTCTCTATCTTTCAATCACCATTTTATTTTATAAACTTTTTTTATTCTGTTTTTATTAAAATTCCAAAGTAGTGGGTTTTTTTTGTTTGTTTTTTATTTGTTTTTCTTAGTAATTTAACATTTTTGAGAAATGGAGAAATTTCATCTGTGAATTAAATGACGATTAAGTTTTTTGTTTTGTTATAAATGTGATTTTAAAAAACGAGGGTTAATTACTTCTGTATGAGCAGTTTATTTTACACAGAGATGGTAATCAGTGAAGTGTGGTGTTGAGTTTCTCAGGCTTTTCTCTCCTTCACTTGGCGTAGTTTCTCAGACAACTTTCCCACAGCTAAAACACACACACACACACACACACACACACACACACACACACACACACACACCCCAGGGGGGCTTATTAGAGATTGAGAGGATTGAATTAAAGGTGACCTTTGTTGGTTATTAGAACTTTGGCTACAGGACGTCATTGATTTGACACCGAGTCACAGCGTTCCTGCTTCTTATGTCACTCTTTTAACCAAATTATCTTAAAAATAAAAGTCCGAATGATGCTGTTGTGGAAAATGTGCAGGAACATTTCATCTTTACATGAGAAAAGTCTGTGTGAGTTGTACAAAGGTCAGTGTGATCCCTACTGTAGCGTATGCTTGGTATAGCTCTTCAAATCATTCTCTCACACACACACGCACACACACACACTTCATAAAGCTGGATGGACACACACTCTCGCACACACTCGCTCACTCACTCTATCAGGATGTTCGGTGTTTGTTATTGAAGGTGGCGTCTGTAATAAAATGCATGTCTGATAAACCGTTCAGTCAGACTCCTCTGAACAAACAGAACGATCAGACGGTGTGTCGCTGTCGGCCCGGGGGTCTGCGTCACGCCTGGTCAGATGATCACATTATGACTCCTACATTTATTTAATCAACACAACAGTCATGATATTGTCTGATATAAAGGAGGCTTTGATCCTCATCCTCATTACTCCAGCTGCTGACCTCACGCTGCTTTCATTTACATTTATTTACATATTTGATGCTTTTATCAGCAGCCAGAGTACAGTCCATAAAATGTGGTTAGCTTCATAAATTTGTACATTGATGGTTATTTTAGTGGTCTGGAATAGTGTTGGAGTGGACAGCGCAGACTTTCAGCTGAATCTAGATCATGTGAGCGCTGAAGGAACTGCAGCACTGTTTATACGTGGCTCCTCCACTCTTAAGGAACCAATAGTAATTGGACACACAAATAAAATCGTCGGTTAAATGGCCGTTTTTAATACTCTGTAGCAAATCATTTGCAGTCTAGACATCACCTGACGCTGGGTTTCCTCTCTGGAGATCTGCCAGGCTTTTACTGTAGCAGTTTTTACTTCCTGCTTGTTCTTGTGGGTTTTTTTTTTTTTTTTGTTCCTCTCCTCTTCCTTCAGTTTTGTCTTCAGAAAGTGAAATGCAGCTCCGTTGGATTCAGGTCAGGTGATGACTTGGCCATTGCAGAACATTCCACTTCTCTGACTTAGTCTTTGTTGCTTTTGAAATACACTTCAGGTTCTTATCCATCTGCACTGTGAAGCTCCACCCAGTGAGTGTTCAAGCATTTTTCTGAAGTTAAGCAGAATGTTGCCCTGTCTGCTTCAAATTCATCCTCCTGCTTTCGTCAGGAGTCATATCAACAAAATACAAGAGAACCAGTTCACTTTCAGCTGTACACACCCACGCTGTACGAGTCTGTGGTAAGCTTTAGATCATGAGCACTTCCTTCCCTTACCATCATTCTGCTGCAAGTTGATCATGGTCTCATTTGTCCATCAGATAATGTTCTAGTTCTGAAGGTTTACCAGTGGTAAACTCCCTCTCTGTATTTGCTCTGGTGAAGTTTTCTCTTGGGCCCTGTTTGCACGGCAACGGATTCAGGTCAATCTGATAAAATTGTTTATCGTTTCGGCCTGGCGTCCACACGGCACCGGTGTTTTGGGTGCCCCAAAACGAAATCTTTTGAGAACGGGTTCCAGAGTGGAAAAATCTGGCAATGGCCCCGTTGCGAAGTCGTCTGGATGAGTAGAACGGATTTGTTTACGATGACGTCACAACCACATGACTGTCAGTGCTTCACGCTGGGTAGAAGTGTAACGAACTCGATGCGAGTTGTCAACAAATCCTATAACTTGGTTCATGAAACACGCTTACAAAATATTTTCACTGTGAATATTTATTGTGTAATGGTGCAAAGTGAGAGAGAGAGAGAATAGCCCTTAGGGCAGAGTCTTTAGTCCAAACACTGCGGAAGCAGTACCAAACTGCACACCGCCCGTGCGCTTTCCAAAAACAATCCCGCCAGCAAACATAGGGAAAAAAAAGGAGCGATCTCACCTCTTCAGATGTTGGTTTAAGTCCGACAATACATTCCTCAAAAAGGGCGTAGAAGAACAAAGTAATCCATCAACGTGTAGCATTCAATTTATTCCGGACCATTAAAGAATTCTGGAGGATATCAGAATGTTGGCGTACCGGCTTCCATCTACCCCCATTCATTCCTCTTTCCACGTCTTTCGTTTTATGCTACTGATTAATAATCAAAACTTTATGTGGCTGATGCTTCAGAAGAAGGGGTTTATGCGCATGCGTCTACTTCTTCTATTGTTCTGGTGTCTCCGATGGGACCGTCTTACAGCGCTCGTAGAGGTGTGGCATGTGTATTGCATCGTTTTCAGCAAGCGTTGCGTTGCCATATGTACCTGATATTTTACTGATCCGTTGCCCACGTGGACGCGATATTTAAAAAAAAAAAAAAAAAAATCTCGTTGCTGTTGTCGTGTGACTGTAGCCTTGGTTGACTGACCCAGATACCCCTACCTCCTGGATGGTGTTCTTCGTCTGGCCAACTGTTCTGAAGGTTTTTTCCATCAGGGGAAGAAGTCTTCTGTCATCCACCGCTGTTGTTTTCTGTGGTCTTCCAGGCCTTTTGGTGTTTGTGAGCTCACCAGTGTATTCTTTGTATTTAAGACTGTGCACTAAATAGTTAATTTGGCCACACCTAATGTTTCTGCGATCACTCTGATGGATTTGTTTTGAGTTTTGAGCCTGGCGATGGCTCGCTTCACTGGCAGTAACGGCTCTTTGGACTTCGTATTGAGAAACGGCAGGAACAGACTTCAAATTCAAATGCCGCACTTTAATCAACTCTTAGATCTTTTATCTGCTTACCTTTTTAAGTGAAGTATTGAAGGAATTAAACACACCTGACTGTGGAACAGCTGAGCAGTTAATTGTCCGGTGACTTTTGGGAGTGCACATAAAAACGATGCTGTAGTTCCTACACTGTTCTCGGGGTTTGGATGGAAATTAAAGCTGAGATTTGGTCGAATCCCCCCCCAAACTCCAGCTGTTATATTCTGTGATAGACGGCTAATATAATGCTAACTTTTGTCACTGTCTAAATATTTATGAACCTGTATATTTAATAAATTATTTTAAAGGCAGTTCATTTGACTGAAGTATGAAAATTGCTTCAGTCGCTGCAGATTTATTTATTTATTTATTTATGAAATTATTTTAATATGATTACATCATGTATAAGAACGAATCGGGTAACAGTATGCAAATTGGAGTTTCCCAAGAAAACAGGGTGGGGCAGCACTTGTTTGGGGTGTTCCCAATTTGTATGTTCATGCAATCAATTGCTTAGAGGGTAAGAGCTTTGGCACATTTTTTGATTGACAAAAAGGTGAAGTTAAGCTGATTTTTTTTAATAAATCATCAAGGAACAAAAATTATTAGATATTAATTTAATAATTTGAAAAAAACACTGTGTAAAATTACAGCGTGAATTAGCGCTCATTAGGAGACAGTGTGTGTGTTGTGCAGGAATTTTCTCAGGCTTGGAGAGAACCAGACACTGCAGTCGGGACGGAAATCAAATCAGTCACACCTGTGCAGGATGGAGTTACCCGGGGTCTAAAGAACACAACTAATCCCATCCCAGCAGGGAATCAGAAGCCTAACGTGCATTGTAGCCTTCTGAGGGGATTTTAATACACATGCGTGCACGCGCACACACACACACACACACACACACACACACACACAACGTGTGATAATGCGCCGTTATGGAGGATAGTGTGTGTGTTGGCGTGCATTGCTGCGGATTAGTTTGTCTTCATGTTGGTGCATGATGGGTTCTGGTACCATGTGTCCTGATGAAACACACCTGACTTTTTTTTCCAAACCTGTTGTGTTTTTACTCACATCATTAAATGTTTTCCATGTTACATAGTCCATGTTTCCTCAGTTGCCTAGCAACAGTGTTCATCCATCCATCCATCCATCCATCCATCCATCCATCCATCCATCCATCCATCCATCCATCCATCATTATGTACACACTTATCCTACTAATGGTTGTGGGGAAGCTGGATCCAATCCCAGCGGACTCTGGGTGAGAGGTGGGGTTCACCCTGCGCGAGTCACCAATCTACCACGGGGTCATTCAGAGCCGAATAACCCTCACACTCTCACCTCTGGGGGATTTAGAGCAGCCGGTTGACCAAATCCACATGCGTTTTGGACTGGAGCTGCAGAGGAAACCCATGCAGGCGTGAGGAGAACATTCAGAGTTCACATAGAAAGGCCTCCTGTTGACCATGAGGTTCAAACCTAGAACCTTCTGACTGTGATGGCCACTGTGCCACCCATAACGGTGTCCTCGCCACGTGAACAGTGAGTGTATCGTCTCACTTTATGTTTAGACACATGGCGTGATGTTTGTTTACGTTGTTTAGGTCACAGAGCTGTGTACGTCGGGGTCCATGTCCCTTTGGGGCGAGAAAGCAGGAGACGACATCGGCATCGAGGACACAGACACCACCGCAAACGGAGAGACCGAGGCTTGGAGCGTGAGGACGGACGAGAATCCCCGACATACGGTAACTCGCGCGCGTGCGCGCTCTCACCCGCACATTCACACCATATATCTCATGTCCTAGTGTGACTGTTTTAGATTGTCACTACTTCTACTGCCTCATTTAGTGCCCTGCGTAGTGAAGATGATCCTCTAGTGTAGACAGAATGGTGAGGAGAAGGAGCTGTAGAACCCTGCGAGTCAGTGCTGCTGAGTTGTAGTCAGGCAGAGCAGAGCGCATCGTTACAGTTTTCAACTCTACATATAAGGTCCTCTGGGTTTGTACTACATGGGGAATAACCTTGGCCTTCCTCGTCCTCTTCCTCAGACACGCCCTCTCAGCGTGTTCAGTTTATTCTGGGCACTGAGGATGATGATGAAGAGCACATTCCCCATGACCTGTTCACCGAGCTGGACGAGCTGCACTTCCTTGATGGAGAGATGTACGAGTGGAAGGAGATGGCCAGGTGTGTACACACACACACACACACACACACACACAATAGACACACACAGTAACCAGTATCGCACCCCTTTCGCGCAGGTGGCTGAAGTTTGAGGAGGACGTGGAGGACGGCGGTGAGAGATGGAGTAAGCCGTATGTAGCCACTCTCTCGCTCCACAGCCTGTTCGAGCTCCGCAGCTGCATCATGAACGGCACCGTGCTGCTCGACATGAGGGCCAACACCATCGACGAGATCGCTGGTCAGCGTTTAGCGTGGTTAGCATGTAGCTTCGTTAGCCTTTGTGCCGCTTGGTGTGATTGAGATTCCCGTGTTTCTTGTCAGACATGGTCATCGACAGCATGGTGGCGTCGAAGCAGCTGGACGAGTCTCTGAGGGAGAAGGTTCGGGAGGCCATGCTGAAGCGACATCATCACCAGAATGAGAAGAAACTGAGCAACCGCATCCCGCTTGTGCGCTCCTTTGCTGACATAGGCAAGAAACACTCGGACCCGCACTTACTCGACCGGAATGGTGAGACTGACACACACACACACCCCGCTTTCTTTAAAAATAATAAACAAAAAAACACTCCACGCAGAACCTCGCTTTCAAAACATGCAGATTTAAATATTATCACATGTATCATCTACTTCCTGTCCAAGCAACAAACACAAACCATAAACGTGGGGTGTGTGTACGTGTTCAGTCTTTGGCTTTTTACTGCGTAGGGAAAGGAGTGTCCATCAGGGGTCGCTGTTCAGTAAAGCAGTCTGCTAACTGCACGTGCGTGTGCATGCGTTTCTGTAGTGTAGTGGTTATCGCGGTCATCTTGCACGTGTAAGGTCCCCAATTCGAAACCGGGCAGAAACAGTGGTGGTTTTTGGGGAAGCCATGGCCTGAAGGATGCAGATGCAGCTTTGGGACCAGCAGGAATGGCTGAAGTGCCCCTGAGCGAGTGAAGCCTAACCCCTGAGCAAGGCACCAAACCCCCAGCTGATCCCCAGGCTGCTCTGGGTGTGTTGTACGTTGCTCTGAATAAGAGTGAGTGCTGAGTGGCTGTAGAGTGTGTGTGTGTGTGTGTGTGTGTGTGTGTGTGTGTGTGTGTGTGTGTGTGTGTGTGAGAGATTTTCTGCACGTGACTAAACCCCACCACTATTAAATTTTTGACTCCACTGCATTTTCTGTCATGTGCATGACTAAACTCTGCCTACTCTTCCTTCATTCTGTTCATCTTTTATTCTTCCTCTTTTGCTCCACCCTAAAGGGGAGGGGCTCTCTGCCTCCCGTCTGTCACTTAGGAAACTCTCCTCCCTCCCTCAGTCATGCCGGGCATCCCGAGACTCTCATGGCTCCTTCATGCTCAACTTTCTGCAACCACAGCCAAGCCCTGCCCCTTCTATGAATACCACACCCCAGGCGACGCCCCCAGCATCCCGCCCCACCTCCTCCCAGGTGCCTGAGCTGCTCGTGTGTAGTGGAGAGAGAGATGACATCCCACAGGTGGTGCTGTTCCCACCTGAGGAGGAGGAGTCTCAGTTTTGTGACCCTGCCCATTTTGAGAGGGAGGGGGCGGTGGCTGGCCCTGCCCAGAACTTCCTGCACCTGGCCCCGCCTTCAGAAGGCAAAGCTCAGCTAGTGTTTAGCATGGGATTTCTCTGTCTGTCTGTCTGTCTGTCTCTTTGTATCTGTCTCAGGGTTCTATCTTGCACTCGGTGCGAAGCGGCACAACGCAAGTGTCTTTTGCTAGTGTGAGACTGACGCAGTTGTCATTTTCCCGACCAGAGCCCACGTTATTTAAATATTAAATGTACTTGTGCCCGTCTGAGTGACCGTGGGTGTGCTGGTCTTAAAATGAGGTGTGGTCAGGCACATTGTTGGTGTGTCGCTATCTCATGGAAGCGGAAAGCGAATGTGTGACTGACCAACAAAACCCTGGTGTGAAGTTAATGCGCGGTATTTCACTGTTATTTAAGGGCACATCATCAGGATGGTAACGCAGGTGCACAACACACACACACACACACACACACACACACACACACACACACACACACACCTACTCCTTACACTTACTGGGACACGCAGCAGCGCACAAACATGCAAAGGTTTAAAAATGAAACTATTGAAATGTGTGGTGGTGTTTTTTATTATTAAGGCATTTGAGCAGATCTACAGCAACGGCAGGATTAAAAACATCTTTATGCACATAAGCAGTAAACATGATGTCACCAGCACCACATTAACACCTAAGTGAGTCCAAAGAATTCTCATTTGTTTGTGCATGTAAAATAAAAAAAAAAATTGTGCTCAAACCCTTTTGGAGACATTAAACATTAAGTTTAGGGTTGTGGTTAAATGTGTGGTTTTTTGTGTGCAAACGGTGCACAAATGAATCGAAGTGCGTGCGTTCATGGTCTCCTCATACGGGGTGCCAACGTCACATGGGGGATGAGGGCGTGCGTGCGTGCGTGTTCACAGATCACTGTTTGTTTTTGTCTCACCTCACTGTATGTACACACAGTCTCTCAGCAACTATTCTGTCTGTCTCTCTTGTCCTAAAAACACACACACCAGTTTATCACCTCCATCTACCATGCTTTAATACTGTCTGTACCGGCAGCACTACACCCCGGCCAACCACGCAAAAGGCATTCATATAACACGGGTGGTGTTTATTCCCAGTATCTCACTGGTGTGTGTGTTTTACAGGTACGCATCTGCCAGTGACACTAGTGTTAGTGTCAGGGTTTTAAACAGTGTGATAAACTTGTACTGCACTTTATTACACACTCCTGCCCTGTTCATCAGTGAGACGCTAACGCTGGGTTAAGGCTTTATTTTACATAAATAAATAAAACAAACTAAGTTTGTAATGAGATGCAGTAGATGTGAAACACACACTCGCGTGCACACAGCTCTGTGACTGATCCATATACACCCCCACCCACCCCGGCTTCCCGCGTCAGGTTTGTTAGTTATTTGATGGTTTACTCAGGGCGACTTTTTTTTATCTCAGTCTGATTGATGCATGTTTATACAGCAGTGAGGGATTATTAACACACTGAGAGTGGAATATACCCAACACCGCCTTGGTCCCCCCCCCACACACACACACAAAATAGCTCTGTCTTTCAGTAAAAAGCATGAACAGGTGTTATTCAGTGTCACGATAATACTACTAATAATATCAGGAATATCCATAATAACTGAGTTATCAGTAGTAATAACAGCCATAATACTAGTCATAGCAATAATAATGAGGATAATAACAGGGGGAGTGGGGTTAGGGTTATATCTCACAGTCTCTCAGGCTGGGCCACTTAATTATACCTCATCTAACCCTCCTGTCTGTCTCTCTCAGGTCTTATGGCATCTCCACACTCTGCTCCGGGGAATCTGGAGAACAGTAAACCCAGTGAGAGCCGGATGAACGGAGGGAGCAGAGAGAACAGCACAGTGGACTTTAGTAAGGTACAGTTACTATTTTGAACAAATCCCTCTTTCAGTAGGGTCTGTTTGCTTCCTGCTCACACTGGGATCCACTTACACACACACATGCACTTATAAAAGCTCAGGTTCTCCTGAACATTCTTTGTTCAGCTTGGTTTCTGTTATCACACAACAGCCGTTTTGTTCACTCGAGTACACACCCCTCTGTGTCTCACCTAATAATAAATATATCTTTCTTTACAGATCAGAATCAGGGGTTGTGTTTTTTCATTTTCTAATTTAAAGTCTGATCTGAGTGTGAAAATGGACACATTTATATTCAGATTAAGCAGTACATTAGAAGTGAATCACGAGTCATATTCAGAAGTGAATCTTGATTCAGCTATAAAGGGAAATGAATCCATGTATGAACTGACTTGATCTCTGACTCCACCCCTTGCTGCACGGTAGCCACGACAACAAGATCGCCGCATCTGTTTCCACTGTCATTGTGGAACTGTGCGACCCACCGTAAGTCCCGCCTCTATAAGTCAACCCTCTGTGACGTCACTCATCACCTCCTCTCAATCAGCCTGTGGCCTGTGATGGTGTGTGATCATGAGCCGTCATTAAATCATATGGTGTTGTGATGTGTGTGTGTGTGTGTGTGTGGTTTGTAAAATGTGTTTCAGTCTCTACATGGCCTGTGATTGGCCAGTGTGCTTTTATGATGTCTCCATCAGCCATGAATATTCAGGTCTTTACATTAAACACCTTTTAGAAATTTCCAGAATGTACCATGATCAAAAGTGGAAAAATAAAATGTGGGATGAAGGATTGATCGAGTGGCCTCGGCCTTGTGATCGATGTGGGTGGAGCTTACAGGCTTTACCTAGCGTTAGTCTTGTCCATGTGCCACTGAAAAGTGAACAGTTGTGCAGTTCGTGCGGATGGGCTGGAAGAGAAATGCATCTGTGTGAGAGCGTGTCATATTTTCCTTCTCTGCAGGATCCTCACTGGTGTCGGAGTTTATTTTTCTACTCAAAAGAGTGACAGCGTTGTCTAGACGACCTGACGAGGTGGTTAGGTGTCAGTTATAACCTTATTGGCAGTAATATGTGTTGGCACCCAGTGTTTCCCACAGAGCAGGTAGCAATTTGTGGTGCCCCACTGTGCCGCTGAGGGAATCGTGCGCGGTGGTGTCGTGGCGGTTGGTGGAGTCGGTCATTGGGGTGTATAATGCAAAGTGTTCACAGCAGGCGGTGTTCAAACACACAGTATTTTTCTTCAGAGTCACCTGCTGGGACTATTTTAAAGCTGCAAGAAGCATTTGAGATTATTCAGTTCAATCTAAATTCTTTTAAGTTCTTTAAGAGAAGACCGCTAAAACAGTTTTTACCAGAACCCTGCCTGGTTTCATTCCTCGACCCAACTTTACATTACAGCGCAGGCCATTAGTTTGCTGGGCTTGATGTTGGTGGAAAACCTGTCTTTTAAATTTATGAAAATGACTCACCAAAACTGAA
This sequence comes from Neoarius graeffei, assembly GCF_027579695.1. Taxonomy (NCBI): domain Eukaryota; kingdom Metazoa; phylum Chordata; class Actinopteri; order Siluriformes; family Ariidae; genus Neoarius; species Neoarius graeffei. Next base: position 68,891,634 of record NC_083587.1, read on the forward strand.
GTTAAAGTTTAGTTTTTTGCCTTCTTGGTGGCAATCTTTCAATCATTCTTTAGTTGACATTCAAGGAATAAATTGCAAAAAACAAGCTGGAGGTTTTTATTTTAAATATTGAACTCAACACTTACCTCAACCAATACTAAAATGAAATAAATAGTACAATGTAACAACAAAATAATAATAATATAATAAAATATCATAATTAGATGTAAGAAACCACTTAAGGTAACACCAAGGCAACTAACAGGAATGAAAAAGCATTACCCTAATTGGTGCAAAGCCTGCATGCCCTATCAGAACATTTAATTCTGCGTGGCTTCCTGAAAAAACCTCCAGTGCCCTATCGTAAGGGGAGTCATTGGGTTCGGGACCATTTATGGAGATTCGTAAGCAGGCTGCCAGGTGTTCCCCTTGGAGCCTATTCCTGAGGTCGGTTTTAATCTATGGATAAAAAAGTACATTTTCTTCATCATCAAAGCACTAAAAATTTCCATTACATCAAAAAAATATACAAAGGAATACTGAATTTCTATGTGCTTCCCCTATTCATAGCTGAGAAATCCTGCTCGCAATTCAGAAAAAACTTTTCAATACTCATCTGGGTTAAAGCAGCAAACAGTGAGAGTCAATGAAATTATAATAGTCAAATAAATATGAAGTTATTATTATCCTACAGTAGCCTCTCTCAACTACCGCATCGTTTCTTAAAATATTCAGATTTTATGCTTCAGATAGCATCAACTAGGCATCCCCGCGAGTATAACATCATTTTATTTAGGCTAGTGGGAAATCCTTATTTATTGTGAATGTCAAGCCATTATTAATAACTTGCATGAATGCTGAAGCGGGATAAACGGGATAATGCAATAAGGCCGGTTCCTCGCGTCAAGCTGCTACTGTCTGCATCAAAATTGGTTTATAGCCTGACTCAGGGATGTCCGTTTCCTATAAGCCAAGAAGGCTATGATAAAGCTCATCACGAGCACGACGTAGGCTACCTTTTAAAATAAGGGGTCGGAAGGCGAATCGGGAAGGCTTCGTTATTTTTAATGAGGCTAACAGGCCTACTCGCAGTCCGGTGTCACGGTCTGAATTTACCACCAGTCTGAATTTACCAGGTAAATTTAAACTGTAGCAGCCACGGTCTAACCTTACCACAGTATAAATTTACCAACTTGGTATAATTGGGCCTAGTCTGAATTTACCAGCCTAATATGAGATTTATGTTCATACTTGAATTATTTTCACTTTATCTTGATGAATATTGATTTGTTTAAGTAAGACTCCTCATGATTATAATAATTTAGTTATTCTCTCAAATTTACCAACTTGGTATAATTAGACTGCTGTCATTGGGCCGAGTCAGAATTTACCAGCCCAGTATGATAGGAGATTTATGATCATACTTGATCCACAAATAAACTATTTTCACTTTATCTTGATGAATATTGATTTGTTTGAGTGAGACTCATCATGATTATAATATAGTTATTCTGTCAAATTTACCAACCTGGTATAATTAGACTGCTGTCATTGGGCCGAGTCAGAATTGGGTCATCTTTCTTTTGAAAATGGCGACTCGCTGGTCTCGTGCCTCTTTGGACTGTGTGTTTTGCTGATCTTCATTTTGTGGCTGGGAAACGATTGTTTCCTCTTCCATATTCAACAGCTTGTCTACTAATAATCAAATCTCACAATTGTAATCACAATTCGCGTTCTATTAGTCCACAAATGTGTTGAAATGCTCGATACAAAATTGCAGCAAGAAATGGTAAATTTAGACTTCCCGGAAGTTGTCCGGGGGAAAAATCAGTCTGCGCATGGTAAATTTACACCAGCGCACGATCAGACCGTGGCACCTGTCATATGCGCAACGGCAGGCCTGTGTACACGTCTCTCCGTCTCTCTCTCTCTGTGTGTGGGTGTGTGCGCGCGCGTGAACGAGAAGAAAGAGCATTATGAATGAACGGAACGATATGCAACGGAATTTTTTTTTCAAAATCGTGAGTCTGATTGTGTGGTGATAGGAATCCATTGTGTGGCGCTGCGCAACACAGTGGTCTATGCATGGGAAACCCTGGGCACCTTTCCCACACTCGGACTCAACCACGTGTGTGTGTTGCCCATAATGCGCTGCGGTGAGGGGTGCTGCGGTGAGGGGCCCTGCAAGCGGTGATTTGGTTTATAAACATGATGCTGAAATGAGTGTGAAAATGAGGATGAGGAAACACTCCTGCAGTTCCTCGAGGAATCGGATGCTCATCTCCAGTTCCTAAATCATCTAGCTCTCTCTCTGCACACACACCTGATCTGAGATTGTGAAATCCCTGTGTTTTGAGGACATGATCATGTTTCAGTGTTTCATCTGCATTCACATTTCACATCTGTGTATCTTCCTACAGCTGTTAGTTTTATAACTTCATGTATTACACATCATTATAATCTCAGCATGTTATTATTACGAATGCTATTACATGTCGCATATAACAACATGAGATCTTTATCGTGTCATGACGCATCGTTATTATGTTGAGTGGAATGTTGTGGAATGTTCCTGTTCTCATTTACATTATAGCCGCTATAAACAGTCGTTCCCTCACACACCTTTTTTACATTTCTGACCCCTTGGCCTGTTGACCTTTGACCCTCAGGTGGATATGAACTTCATGAAGAAGATCCCCCCCGGTGCCGAGGCATCCAACGTGCTGGTCGGTGAAGTCGACTTTCTCGATCGACCAATCATCGCCTTCATCCGTCTCTCACCCGCCATCCTCCTCACCGGCCTCACAGAGGTCCCTGTCCCCACAAGGTCTCTCTCACACACACACATACACACACACACACGTGTATATATATACTGGTCACACACATACAATTGCCATGTTAACACTTTATCCTCTTGTTGTGTGTGTGTGTGTGTGTGTGTGTGTGTGTGTGTGTGTGTGTGTGTGCACGCATAGGTTCCTGTTTTTGCTGCTTGGGCCAGTTGGTAAAGGCTCACAGTACCATGAGATCGGCCGTTCCATTGCCACACTGATGACTGATGAGGTGGACACACACACACACACAGACACACACACAGACACAGACACACACACAGACACACACACACACACACACACACACACACACACACACACACACACAGAGGCTCCAACTTGGGAAATTGCAAAGAGGCAGATTCTCCCTGTCTGCGAGTAGCTCAGAGAGAGACAAGTTTGAGTGCCATAGGTGCGAAGGCGAGTTTTATTTTTATATATATTAGTGCTGTCAAGAGATTAAAAAAATTGAGAGATTAATTAATTATGATCTGTAATTAATTGATCTAATTAATCTCTTTTTTTAATTTCACCTAAGATTACTGAGAAAAGCCCTCAACTTGAGGTATTTTCATTTAAATTCATTACGTTATTGTGGCAGATCAAAAGATTGAGATATAACAAAAAAAGTGGCTTTATAAAGTCATTTATTGTTTTTAACAGACTTGAACAGATGCAGTCGTAGCCTTTTACATTCCGCTGTATTTGAGACTAGTCTCAAGCGCTGCCTGCAACCTTTAGTTTCGACCACCAGGGAGGGAATATTGCTGTTCTTTTGTCAATCTCCAAATAATTAGAAAAATAAAATAAAAGTGTCCGGTCACCCCCAAATAGCTGTGGTTGCCAGCTGAGGTCCAGTGATCTCCAGTTATAGCAACACAGTTGGGCAAATCCTCCACCAAAATCTCAAGTTTGTTTTTCTTTTCGCCGTCGTACATCTTGCTGATTTTAGTCCTGCACGGTGGCTTGTATGATGGGTCATTGGACGCGGTTCGCAACACCTCTGTTAACCCGTCGTCTTCCACTATGTTTATCGGCCTGCAGTTCATCGCTATCTACTTGGCAAGAACATTTGCCAGCCTGTTGGTCGCAGACTTGCTCATACGTGGTGTGTTCTTGAGTTTAGTTTGGTGAAGAGCTTTGCTATGGCTTGCTAAATTGCTAACGTCTTCGCTGCTAACGTTAGCTGCGGCTGCACTCGCGACTGGGTGCTTTGCGTTGATGTGGTATGCTAAACTTGAGCTGCTTCGGTGGTAAGCAAATTCCTTCTTACAAAGAAGGCATATCACTCTACCTTTATCGATGGTGCCGTCAGGGCGTTTTTGAAATGTAAATTTCCCGTTCATTAGACCGACAACCCTCACATGCTCCTCCATTTTCACGTCTCTTCACCCTGTCCTCCCCAAGTTCAGTGGGAGCCTATCAGTTTATGCTAAACAAGCCCAAACACAATGACAGCCAATCACTGTCCACTTCAGGTGTGACTGACCATTGTTTTCCACCCCAACAACTCAAGCACACGAAGCCCAACACATAAAAACGGATTTTATAAAAAGGCAACTCGCATACAGAAACAGTAAAGTTAGAGATTAAAAATTAGATTAATACAATAAAAAAACATAATGCACTAAGTATGACTGTAATTAATTAATTGCAATTAACGCGATAATTTGACACCCCTAATATATATATATCTTCTTCTTTTGGCTGCTCCTGATTAGGGGTCGCCACAGTGGATCTTTCGTCTCCATTGCTCCCTGTCTTCCGCGTCCTTCTCTACCGCACCTGCCACTTTCATGTCCTCTCTCACCACATCCATGTATCTCCTCTTTGGCCTTCCTCGTTTTCGTGTGCCTGGCAGCTCCATCCTCAACATTCTCCTTCCCACATGCTCTGCATCTCTTCTCAGGATGTGCCCGTACCATCTCAGTCTCATCTCTCTTAGCTTCATTCCCAAGCTCTCCACATGTGCTGTCCCTCTGATGTGCTCGTTCCTTATCCTGTCCAACCTCCCATCGCAAACCTTAACATCCTCAACTCCGCCACCTCCAACTTTGCCTCCTGTCTCTTCGTTAAGGGGACGGTCTCCAATCCGTACATCACAGCTGGTCTCACTGCTGTCTTATACAGCTTACCTTTCACTTTTGCTGGGACTTTCCGATCACAAATTAATTATATATACACACTACCGTTCAAAAGTTTGGGGTCACCCAGACAATTTAGTGTTTTCCATGAAAAGTCACACTTTTATTTCCCACCATAAGTTGTAAAATGAATAGAAAATATAGTCGAGACATTTTTCTGGCCATTTTGAGCATTTAATCGACCCCACAAATGTGATGCTCCAGAAACTCAATCTGCTCAAAGGAAGGTCAGTTTTATAGCTTCTCTAAAGAGCTCAACTGTTTTCAGCTGTGCTAACATGATTGTACAAGGGTTTTCTAATCATCCATTAGCCTTCTGAGGCAATGAGCAAACACATTGTACCATTAGAACACTGGAGTGAGAGTTGCTGGAAATGGGCCTCTATACACCTATGGAGATATTGCACCAAAAACCAGACATTTGCAGCTAGAATAGTCATTTACCACATTAGCAATGTATAGAGTGGATTTCTGATTAGTTTAAAGTGATCTTCATTGAAAAGAACAGTGCTTTTCTTTCAAAAATAAGCACATTTCAAAGTGACCCCAAACTTTTGAACGGTTTTTGAACGGTCTCGTTATCTCTAGCCGCTTTATCCTGTTCTACAGGGTCGCAGGCGAGCTGGAGCCTATCCCAGCTGACTACGGGTGAAAGGCGGGGTTCACCCTGGACAAGTCACCAGGTCATCACAGGGCTGACACATAGACACAGACAACCATTCACACTCACATTCACACCTACGCTCAATTTAGAGTCACCAGTTAACCTAACCTGCATGTCTTTGGACTGTGGGGGAAACCGGAGCACCCGGAGGAAACCCACGCGGACACGGGGAGAACATGCAAACTCCACACAGAAAGGCCCTCGCCGGCCACGGGGCTCGAACCCAGGACCTTCTTGCTGTGAGGCGACGGCGCTAACCACTACACCACCGTGCCGCCCCTAAATTATTTATTTATTTATTTATATATATATGAATCTGAAAATCAATACAATGCAACAATCAGAGAAGGAAATAAGATATCAATTATTCATTTCAATACCAGAAGTCTGTATGCCAGTTTCCATAAAATAAAGGAATATCTCAGTCAGTTCAATCCTCCATTCAATATAATAGCCATATCAGAAACTTGGATCAATGATGAGATGGGAGTAGATTTTGAGCTGAACGGGTATGAACTTAATTATATCAACAGAAAGAACAAAAGCGGAGGGGGAGTGGCAATATATGTTGATAATAGTTTGGAATATAAAATTAATAACAAAATGACGGTAGCTGTTGATGATTGGATGGAGTGTATTACAGTAGAAATATGCTGTGAAAAAATGAAAAATATAACGGTGAGCTGTATATACAGATCTCCTGGATCAAGCATAGAAGTTTTTATAGATTGGATGGAAAGTATGTTTATAAAATCAGCACAGAAGGTCATGTACATCTGTGGTGATTTTAACATCGACCTCTTAAATCATAAGAAACACAAAAGGACAGAAGAGTTCATTAACTCAGTGTTCAGTATGGGACTGTATCCAACTATTACCAGACCAAGCAGGATCACTTCTCACAGCACCACTTTAATAGATAATATATTTACTAATATCCTGGAAAATAATACAGAGAGTGGACTACTATTAACAGACATCAGTGACCACCTACCTATTTATAATGTATATTACTGTAATTATAGCAAGAAAAAGGATACTAAAAATTATAAATATATAAGAGTGAAAACTGAAGAAACCATGATTGCACTAAAAAATGACTTAATAATACAGGACTGGAATGTAGTTTATAAAGAAAAATATGTTGCTAAAGCATATGAGGACTTTTTAATAATATTCAATGAACTATATAATAAATATTGTCCTATAAAGAAATACAGTAATATACATAAATATACAAATAGTCCGTGGGTCACCAAGGGGCTACAAAACGCCTGCAAAAAGAAAAATATATTATACAGACAATTCTTAAAGCATCGAACTATAGAGGCAGAGGAAAAATATAAAAATAAATTAACTAATATTATGAGGATATGTAAGAAAGACTATTATAATAAATTAGTGGAGAAAAATAAAAACAATATTAAAGGTATATGGACTGTACTAAATGGTATTGTGAGAAATGGATCCAAAACTACAAATTACCCGGAGTACTACACTGAAAATGATAAGACCATAAATAATATGGAGGATGTGGTGAATGGTTTTAATCAATTCTTTGTAAATGTGGGACCAGATTTAGCGGCAAAAACAAAGGAACTTGAGACAACACAATGTGGGGAAATAGAAGATTTGGGGGACAGAAATCCAAGTACAATTTTTCTAACTGCAACTGATGAGGAAGAAATTATGCAAATTGTAAGAAAATGTAAAAACAAAACCTCTGCAGACTGGAATGATATAGACATGTTAACAGTAAAGACAGTTATTGAGGGAATTGTGAAACCACTCACCCACATCTGCAATTTATCTTTTCAATCAGGTACATTTCCAGACAAAATGAAAATTGCAAAAGTAATACCATTGTTTAAAACCGGAGATAGACACCATTTCACAAACTACAGGCCTGTTTCTTTACTCCCCCAATTCTCCAAAATACTCGAAAAACTTTTTTCAGATAGACTGGACAAATTCATTGAAAAACACAACCTCCTTACAGACAGTCAATATGGATTCAGAACGGACAGATCAACATCGATGGCACTAATGGAACTAATAGAGGAAATCACAAACTGTATAGACAATAAAAAAATAGCAATTGGAGTATTTGTGGACCTAAAAAAAAGCATTTGATACCATTGATCACAGTATATTATTAAGTAAACTAGAAAAGTGCGGTGTTAGGGGAGTTGGGTGGAGCTGGCTGTCGAGCTCTCTAAGAAACAGGCAACAGTTTGTGCAGATAGGTGACCATAAATCTGATTTCATGAACATTACATGCGGGGTACCACAGGGGTCAATATTAGGTCCGAAATTATTCATAATATGTATCAATGACATATGTAGAGTTTCGCAAGTACTGAAATTTGTTTTGTTTGCAGATGACACCAATATTTTTTGTTCCGGTGAGAATTTGCAGCAGACTTTAGAGATAATCACAACTGAAATAAATAAACTAAAACTATGGTTTGACAAAAATAAATTATCATTAAATCTAAGCAAAACAAAGATCATGTTGTTTGGGAGACACAAAATAGATTGTAATGTAGAATTGATAATAGACAATACTAAGATAGAAATGGTACAGGAAATTAAATTTCTTGGTGTGATTTTGGATCCTAAAGTCTGCTGGAAACCTCATGTAGGATACGTACGAGCAAAACTGGCAAAGTGCTCGGCAATTCTGTGGAAAACAAAACATATTCTTGATTGCAAATCTTTGTATACTCTATATTACTCATTATTTTTGCCATATCTGACTGACTGTGTCGAAGTCTGGGGAAACACCTACAAAACCACTCTGCAGCCGATATGTACAATACAGAAAAGAGCAATAAGGACAATAAACAAAACAGGATACAGAGATCACACAAACTCACTATTCATAAAATCACACATGCTGAAATTTATGGATCTGGTCAAATTCAGAACAGCACAAATAATGCACAAAGCGAGAAATAATCTATTGCCAAAAAATATACAAGGAATGTTCAGTGAGAGAGAGGGGGGATATAATCTAAGGGGAGACCTAAATTTTAAAAAACCAAAGGTTCGAACAAATATGAAAAGCATGTGCGTATCGAGCTGTGGGGTGACTTTATGGAACAGACTGGAGACAGAAATAAAACAAAGTGCAAATATAAATCTGTTTTAAAAAAGGTACAAAAAATATTTTTAAACAAGTATATAGAAGAGGAAGTATGTTAGCGGAGGATGATGAGGGATAAATAGAATAGGGTTGATTGTTATATTAGAACTAACTTAGTATATGGTATATATTTATTTATGGGGATAGTTTATATATTCATATTTACAGGGATAGGTATGTAGTAGATATTTATTTTTGTAATTATATATTTATATAGATATTTATGAAGTGTATATATGGTATATAGTGTATATATATATTTTTGTAATTATATATTTATATAGATATTTATGAAGTGTATATATGGTATATATTTCTATAGGAGTATTAATGTAGTTTGGATTTCGGGGTAGTTAAAAAGGGGTGGGAAATTAAAAAAGTATTGTACTTCTTCCCACTCCTTTTTCAAACAGTGTGCGGTGTTTTGTAATGTCTTAGCTCTTTATGTATTTTATTTTTTTTAAATTTCTCGTTTTCTTTCTTTTGTATGTACAAATAGTTACATACATTTTTTTATACATGTTCAAAAATAAAAATAAATTAATTCATTCATATTTAGTTTTTTAACTAACCCTGTGTAGTAAGGGCGGGCGGGAGATTTTTATGTTGTCAGCGGGAGGTCGGGAGGATTTTCCAAATGTTCCCTAAAGTGGGAGATCTCCTGCCCACGGCGGGAAAGTTGGAGCCTCTGCACGCACATGCCAGACAACAGGATAAAGTGTTAACACACATTGTACAACAGTCTTATGTACAGTTCTGACTTAAAAAAAACAACAATAATTATAGTGTGTGTGTGTGTGTGTGTGTGTGTGTTAGGTTTTCCATGATGTTGCGTATAAGGCTAAAGACAGGAATGACCTGCTGTCTGGGATTGATGAGTTTCTGGATCAGGTGACGGTTCTCCCGCCGGGCGAGTGGGACCCCACCATCCGCATAGAACCACCTAAAAATGTCCCGTCTCAGGTGACCATGTCCTCCACCAATCACAGCACTGAGAAGTATCAGAGGGCGGGGTTAATGGGAGAGATCTGATCAACACAACTGTGAAGTTGAACTGATATGGGGTGTGTGTGTGTGTGTGTGTGCGCGCGCACGCGTGCAGGAGAAAAGGAAGATGCCAGTGCCGAATGGCCCCGCCCCCCAATCTGAGGTCATCAAAGAGGAGGAGCATCACACAGGGCCAGAACTGAAGAGGACAGGACGGTAAGAACACATACACGGCCTTTTTTTTTTTTTTTTTTTAATTAGTTAATAGTAATTCCACCCACCTCTACATCAAAGAGCCGGGTCAGTGTGTGTGTTAGCATTAGTGGTGGATTTGATTTGCCATAAGTCGGTTCTGATGAGTGTGTGTGTGTGTGTGTGTGTGTGTGTGTGTGTGTGTGTGTGTGAATGAGAGAGAAGAGAGGCTCAGAGAGACCGCCTCATTAAAATGGCATTAAAGTGATGCGGAGAATTACAGCAACTTTTAAATGGAGCTGAAGTGTGTGTGTGTGTGCTGGATCAGAGGTGGAGTTTGAGGGGCAGGGCAGGGGTACAGGGCTGGGTTTTGTGAGGAGGCAGGGTTTAAGGCGAAGAGAATGGAGTTTGAGGGGAGGGGGCGGGTTTGATTTTGTTTTGATGCATCTCTCTCTCTGGCAGGATATTTGGTGGTCTGGTGTTGGATGTGAAGAGGAAAGCTCCATTTTATTGGAGTGATGTGCGTGATGCGTTCAGTCTGCAGTGTTTGGCGTCGGTGTTGTTCCTGTACTGCGCCTGCATGTCTCCCGTCATCACGTTCGGTGGCCTGCTGGGAGAAATTACCAAGAACAACATCGTGAGTTTCTCTATCAGGTTTTTCAGCTCAGGAACATCGTACTGTAGTGTGCACTACTGCACCATGAGTGTCTGTCTGTCTGTCTGTTCTAGGTTTTTTTTAAATTCTGGTTGGATTTTCTCAATTCTGTGTAAATCTGGTGTGACCTGATCAAGTTGAATGATTCCTCGGATCAGTCTAACTCCCATTTCACTTGTTGGCTTTTGAAGTGATGTAAAGCTATTGTTTCATCATAAGTTAAAAAACACAAGACAGGCCACACCCACAAGCAAAAACAATAGTGGTCGTTACACACCCACAAGAGACCTAAGTGACTCATCACCTGCCAGCATGAACGTATGTAACGTTAACACCTATACGCTAGTGCTGTTAAATCTGTGTGATTAGTAAGGTAATGTTAACAGCAGTGTAGCGTTTAATGGTAATGTAATGAAAATGTAAACCTGAACATGACCATCTCTCTCTCTCTCTCTCTCTCTCTCTCTCTCTCTCTCTCTTTGTGTAGAGTGCTATTGAGTCATTATTTGGTGCGTCTCTGACTGGAGTGGCATACTCTCTCTTCGCCGGTCAGCCCCTCACGATTCTGGGCAGCACCGGTCCAGTTCTGGTGTTTGAGAGAATCCTCTTCAATTTCTGCAGGTCAGAGACTGAACGCCACACTGCTCTGTGAGCCGGGACCAATTTAAAACTAATCAAACTTCTGTTGTAATGTTATGGTGCCACCTGGTGGTACAAACATCTCAGCTTGTAAATGCTGGTTGCATTACAGCCTCCTCTTTGTGTGTGTGTGTGTGTGTGTGTGTGTGTGTGTGTGTGCATGCAGTGATTATGGGCTGTCCTACCTCCCCCTGCGCACCAGTATTGGTTTGTGGACGGCGTTCCTGTGTGTGGTGTTGGTGGCAACAGACGCGAGTTCTCTGGTGTGTTACATCACGCGGTTCACGGAGGAAGCCTTCGCCGCTCTCATCTGCATCATCTTCATCTATGAGGCAGTGGAGAAGCTCGTCGACCTGAGGGAGAAGTTTCCCATTAACATGCATAACAACCTGGACAACCTCACCTTCTACAGGTAGGGTGCCCATTCAGCGTTAAAGTGGCAGTGTGTAATGTTCAGTATTAAAGCAGCAGTGTGTAATGTTCAGTATTAAAGCAGCAGTGTGTAATGTTCATAACGTCTTATCTATCTTATTTCTATTTTGGTTATTTGATTTGGTGTCACTCTGTGCTTGTTTACACTGGACACTGCTTCAGATAAAAATAAATAAAATACAAGTTACAGTAGCTGTTAGATTAGATTAGATTAGATTAGATTAGATTAGATTAGATTAGATTAGATAACTTTTATTTGTACCCAAAGGTAGATTTGTTGTGCAGCCAAGTGATCTCCACTCATACAAAACATTTAAAACAAAGGACACACTTAACATACAAACATTTAAAATATTACAGAAATGTTTAAAAGCAGTAAACATTAGACAGCACCAACGTAGCGCGTCCTAGAGTGACAGTGTCACATTGTGTAAAAAAAAAAAACAGTGATATACCTGCCATGATAGATTGATGAATATGTAATAAAATGAGACTGATAAGATCCTTAACTATACAAACAAATAAAAAATTAATTATAAAACAAATAAAATAAATTGTGCTATTACAGCCTATGTTTAGAAGTTATATTATTAATCTCTCTAATAGCAGAGGCGACAAAACTTCCTCTGAAACGCTTTGTCTTGCAGACAGGTAGGTTGCATCTGTAACACGGGCGATTGCTCTAAGACAGCGAGGGAGGCTCAGCCTCCTCTAAAAATGACGAACATCGTGTAGGATGAATTGCGCTAGGCTTATGTTATAGCCGACCTTATAACATTGCTATTTCAGATCCAGAATCATAGAAATATATGTGCTCAACCCACTACAGTGCGAAATCATTCCGTTATAACTTTCCCCAGTTCGCCTAATGTGTGCGTGAGTTTTTCCCCCTCGTGACAGCGCGATGCAGCCCAGCCTCAGTGCACTTCAGTGGCATTTGGGAGCTCTGCGCTTTTCAATATCAAAATGCAAGACGGTTATTGGACAAATACTGCGAAAATGCCCGCCCACGGACTCCCAGCCTCACAGTGGGAGGGACATGGCAGTTTCCGCAAGGAGACTGGTGATTGGTGAAAGCGGCCAGATATTTTCTTTGATTGACAGCTCGTTTCAACTATAGACAGGCAGTGGTACAGTGTTGCCAGATTGGGCGGTTTTAAGTGCATTTTGGTGGGTTTTGAACATATTTTGGGCTGAATAACGTCAGCAGTATCTGGCAACATCAGTTCAGTCCCATGCGGATTCGCAAGTGCTGTGGTGTATTGTAAGAGATCGGCTTACATTTCGATTTCATTCATTACATACGGTTTCTACCAGCTTTTTTAGTTTGTATATATTTTCACTGTAAATAAAGTGTAAATATAGTGTTGTCAAGTTTGCTATCTTAGTTCCAGAAATTTCGTTTATTTGAGTGACTGAACTTGAACTTGAGGGGGCTAGTCAGCTAGCAAGAAAGCTGCGCACGGATGCCAAGCATTGCTGATTTAATTTTGGCGAAGCCATTTGCCAGTCTTCCTTTCGAGGAAAAAATTAAAATTAAAGAGCAGGGTAGACCAACGCCTCAAATTGACTTGGTGAAAAAGGTAGGGAATAATACTCGTTCCTTTCAGCTCTCCTGGTACGAGAAAGTGAATTGGCTAACAGCAAGTGACCCACATCAACAACAGTAAATAGGTTACTTTAGTAATATGTCATGGATGGACCAAAAATATAGACTCTATTTAAAATGTTTATGCTGAGTATATTATATTGGAATATATGTTTTTCTGGATATGAATTAAACACAGCTACAATTTGGAAAACATTTTTAAACAAAAACACAGCCGAGGTCAATTTTTAAACAACATGCCACAATTTTAAAATATAAAATGTTAAAATATACCCCCCCCCCCCCCCCCCAACACCACCATCATGTATATTGGACAGTAGGCTAATGGGCCAAAAGAACCTGTTATTTCACAGTTTGTGACGCTGCCAACAATCAGCCAGATCAGAGGCAAGAGTATGGGCAAAATTCTGGAAATATCGTAACCGACCAGCCTCCCCTGTTTGAAGGACTACCAGCCGCCACTGATCTGTAACCAGATGGAAGGAGCTGAAATTCCTTATACAGCGGGTGAGAGCGATCTTCCAGCATGGAACCAGCTATCGTCTGCAGCTGTCTGGTGTACAGGGTCTCAGGACTAAGTTGTGGCTCTCCAGTCAGCCTGCCAGACCACTTAACTATTTGAAAAAGGGAATTCTTGTTTTTAAGAGACAGGTTGTTGAACCAGCACGCCAAGCAGAAAGATAAGATACGGTAGATTCAATAAAAGCACGATAAAAGAGGGTAAGCAAGGTTCGATCAGTGTGAAAGTAAGACAGTTTCCTCAGACAATGCAGACGCTGGTTGGCCTTTTTAAAAACAGCTTCACAGTTTACCTCAAGTGTGAGCTTGTTGTCAGTAATGATGCCAAGGTATTTCTACTTGTCTGCACTCTCCACTTTCTGACCATTAATTTCTGTGGGCATCTGGATCTGGTTGTGCTTTCTCAAATCAATAACCATGTCTTTGGTCTTCGAGATCTTTATCTGCAGGAATGATTTGTTACACCACTCTGTAAGTTCTTCCACTATTGGGCCATGACCTGCCTCCCCGCCTTGCAGTAAGCTCACAATCACTGTATCATCTGCGTATTTTAAAATAGATCTGTTCACTGTATTGCTGCGACACATATTTGTATATAAAATAAAAAGGAGAGGGGACAGTACACATCCTTGTGGTGACCCGGTGGAGCTGCAGGTCTGGTCAGACAGGGTGCCGTTGATCCTTACTCTCTGTGTTCGATTTATTAAAAAGTTTAAAATCCACCCCAAAAGGTTGTTACTCAAGCTGAACTGCCCCTCAAGCCTTTCTATTAAAACATGCGGTTGGATTGCGTTAAAAGCAGACATAAAATCAATAAACAAGAGCCGAGCATGGGTGGCTTTCCCTTCTAGATGCTTAAAAATCTAATTTAAAAGGGCGGCCGTGGCGTCCTCGACTCCCCTTCGTGGTCTATAGGCAAACTGCAAAGCGTCCATATTCGGCTGTGTTTTCATCATGACTTCAGATTTTACTAGTTTTTCAAAGGTTTTCATCACTATAGCAATAGGTCTGAAGTCATTCAGCACTTTAGGGCAGTTGGATTTGGGGACTGGGACTACCACAGCGTCCTTCCAGCATTTTGGCGCATGCTGTGTTTCTAGGGACTTATTGAATATGTGATGGAATATTGGGGCCAATAATTCAGAGCATGTTTTGAGAAGGCGGCCGCAGATAGCATCCGGTCCTTGGCTCTTACTGTATTTGTTGTTATGTATTTGAATGCTCTCACTATGTCTTCGTCTCTTATATTAAAATGATCCTGGTCCATTAGTTTACGTCTCAGGTCCTTTATTTCAGGTTTAAAATCCGCTACATCAAAACGATTATAAAAACTGTTAAGTGCATTTGCAAGATTAAAATCTGAGTCAAAGCCCTCAAGGGTGATGCTACTGCCATTATTTGAGTCAGACTTATTGATGCCTGCAATACTTTTCATACATGACCATGCTGAACCAAGCTTGTTCCTGGACATGTTGTGTTCTAATTTTTCCTTATAGTTCTGTTTTGCGTTTAGTCTCTCCATTTTCATGTTTTTAGTAGCTGATTGTATGTCAGACAATAGAACCTTGCTTGAAAGCATTCTTTTTAGCCTGGATGCTGGATTTAACTGATTTGTTCACCCATG
This sequence comes from Neoarius graeffei, assembly GCF_027579695.1. Classification (NCBI taxonomy): domain Eukaryota; kingdom Metazoa; phylum Chordata; class Actinopteri; order Siluriformes; family Ariidae; genus Neoarius; species Neoarius graeffei. The sequence goes on from NC_083587.1 coordinate 68,907,063, forward strand.
GTCTATTGTTGGGATAGATTTTGACTTTCTTGCATGGAATTATCACATCTCTGCAGAATGCAGCATGGGAACTTGTTACATCAGCAAGCTCGTCAAGGTCGTCTCCACATGCGTCTGCAAACACAAAATGCATCTACAAAAGATGAAGTGCAGTGTTAGCATAAGTAAAAAATTAGCAAACAACTTTCTAATAATGCTAGTTCTCTCTCTCTCTCTCTCTCTTTCTCTCTCTCTCTCTCTCTCTCTCTCTCTCTCTCAGGTGTCAGTGTTCTCCACCTTTGAACGCCACACCTGAGCTCACCGACCTGTGGAATCAGACTGGCTTCACCCCGGACTCAATCAGCTGGAGTGAACTGGATATGACTGTACGTGTGTGGGGGTGGGGGGTCGCTGTACACCACTCTGCTCTAAACCTGTCCGTGTTACTGTGTGTGTGATGTGCAGGTGTGTAAGAAGCTGAAGGGTGTGTTTGTGGGTCCAGCGTGTAGCGATCACGGCCCCTTCATCCCCGACGTCCTGTTCTGGTCCGTCATCCTCTTCTTCACCACTTTCTTCCTCTCTGCCTTCCTCAAACAGTTCCGGACCAAACGCTATTTCCCCACCAGGGTCAGCTGTGAAATTAATAAAAAATAAAAACTATGGTCATTTCTGCTCATAAATATTTATGATGATTATGATGATGATTGACTCATCATGACCTTTGACCCCTGCCTGTTCCACCCTGTTGGCTGTGCAGGTTCGCTCAGCCATCAGTGATTTTGCAGTTTTTCTCACCATCATGGTCATGGTGCTGCTGGATTACCTGGTGGGGATTCCTTCACCCAAACTCAACGTCCCTGACACCTTTGAGGTAACACACACACACACACACACGCACGTGCGCACACACACACTGTCGTTTTTACAGAAAATGGTATTGGGCGGAGTTTGATATGGACTGCTGCTCACGTTTTCGGCGTCGGTGTTGAAGAGCAGCAGCAGTGTCGTGCCGTCTCTGCTGTTAGTGTTGATGCGTCAGGGATTAGTTTATGTTTGTAGCTATAAATAAGACGATTTGGCGTAACTGTTTCGTAGTGATGCTTCATGTTAACGTCAGAGTCTCTGAACACATCTGTTTTGAATTTTAATGAGGAGAATGAACACACCACCTGTTTTGTCTGTCTTTTATTTAACATCCTGTTTTTGTCATCAACTTTAACTTTTTAAATGGGGCGTGAGGTCAGCTCACTGCTAATCAGACCAGAGAACGTGAATGAAATGAGAAACGTATGAAAGTTTGTGAAAACTCTCTATTCTGAGCTCATGTCTCCGGCCTGACGAGTGTGTGATTTGGATGAACTGAACAGTTGGATCTGATGCAGGAGATAAAATCGGTTAGTGTTTAGAAAACTAGAGTTCCTCAACTATGGATGTTATATTTTTCATACATACCCAGAATACAGCGCACCAGATGATTAACCCCGGCTTACAGGACAAGAGAACAGGGTCTGCTTTACATGCGTATGCATATTTTTGTGTGTGTTCAGCCCACCTCTAACGACCGGGGTTGGTGGATGACTCCGTTGGGTTCGAATCCCTGGTGGACGATGTTGGCGGCGGTGGTTCCTGCTCTGCTCTGCACCATCCTCATCTTCATGGACCAGCAGATCACTGCCGTTATCATCAACCGCAAAGAGCACAAGCTCAAGGTGTCTCTCTCTCTCTCTCTCTCTCTCTCTCTCTCTCTCTCTCACACACAGAGTTGTGCTCTCCTGGTCTGTACGTGCAGCTGAACCCTGCAGTTATAGGAGATCAGGTGGATACAGGACACTTTGTCCAGTGCCATTTCGTCTGATAGTTAAGACCTCTCATCTAAAGCCTTTTTCATACGCACTATCAATAATTTTATATTTCAGGTATTTGTTTGAAAAAGGAGGAACACGTTTTTGCAGCGTGTGGTTTAACCAGCCGCCAAACGCGAGTTGTGAAATCTAACGGCGAGTAAAGATCGCCCCAAACTTGCCTTTCTCAGCGAGTGTGTTCCGAACGATGGTTCCTACCCAGTATTCATGTAAAATCCAAGAAATATTTGACAAAACCTCCTTCCTCGTGCAGGACTCTCGGGCGCGCTCTGGACTGCACGCACGCCTTATTAAGACTGGCGATACGATTGATTAAACAGCTTCACTGGACTCAAAGCTCCGAGAGCAGCCTGTAACGGTGAGGGTCTACTGGTTTACACCCCTTACACTGCTCTTTTGTGTAGAAGCGCTTGTACTACGGCACTCGTTTGCTTTACAAAAATTGTTTATTTCCATTTATTACGGAGAGACGCAGTCATAAATCTGCTTAATGCACGCCCTTAAATGAAGTATGGTTTGTTTATATCTCGATCTTGTCGCACATATAAAATAATTGATTGTGTGTATGAAAGGCTTTGGAAGAGATGGTCATTGGACGAAGTGTCCTGATCCCAGTCGGGTGTGAGCTTTACATGTGTGTGTGTGTGTGTGTGTGTGTAGAAAGGCTGTGGGTATCACCTGGACCTGCTGGTGGTGGCCGTGATGTTGGGTGTGTGCTCTCTGTTGGGTTTGCCGTGGTTCGTAGCCGCCACCGTTCTCTCCATCTCTCACGTGAACTCGCTGAAGCTGGAGTCTCAGTGCTCAGCTCCTGGGGAGCAGCCCAAATTCCTGGGAATCAGAGAGCAACGAGTCACCGGCTTCATGATCTTCATCCTCATGGGCTTATCCGTCTTCATGACCTCCGTGCTCAAGGTGACACACCCATCTTAGCACTGACATCTTAGCAAGTGAATAGATCTCGAGTAAAGTTAAATGTCCCTGAATTTCCTGTTATCAGATTGCAGTAAACCAGATCGAAGATTATTAAACCTGTTTGTAGACACATTTATTCGTTTCAAAACGTACATTTTCTTGTTCTATAGCAGATAATTAGTTTCTTTCTAGAAATAAATGTTTAAAGTAGGTAAGATTACCTGTCAGTAGAACCAGATTTCCATATTTGAAATGAGTAAAAATGTCTATCAATAGGTTTAATAGTCTATTTGATTCTAATAAATCTTTGACAGGACGTGCTAGATAAATTTGACGATATTCAAGATATAATTTCATTTGCTAAGACGTGGTTTTCAGTGTGAATTGTGTGTAATGCCGTGTATCTAGATAGACCCTGTGACCGTGCCGTGTAAAAACGTCCTTGTTTTTATCAGCATGACAGCGCGTTGGATGCAGCAGTGTGGGGTTGGAGGGTCTGTCAGTAATTTTTATAGTTTTAATTATTATTAAATATTCTATAAACCAAGTTTGCACAGAACAAATCTAAAAGGTAAAGGTCTCTGGAAGGTAAAAACCTCCTGCAACTCCATCCACGTCTCTGCTGGACCCCAGGGTTGCGTTCAGTCATGGCCATATAAGGACTTGTTTTATTTTATTTATTTATTATAATGTGTGTATTTTCTTCCCCAGTTTATCCCCATGCCGGTGCTGTATGGAGTTTTCCTCTACATGGGCGTCTCGTCCCTTAAAGGCATTCAGGTAAACACGGTGATCGTGTGTGTTTTTATTACCGTTCTCGCACCAGCGTGCAGATTCACCTCCTTTTTCTCACCGCTGTGCTGCTGTATAGCCATGATGGGAGCTGATGATCCAAATTAAACATGTATTTTAAATTAAACGCATTGCCTGAAAGGTGTGTGTGTGTGTGTGTGTGTGTGTGTGTGTGTGTGTGTTCTGCAGTTCTTTGACCGTATTAAGCTGTTCGGGATGCCTGCTAAGCACCAGCCTGATCTGATCTACCTGCGCTACGTTCCTCTGTGGAAGGTCCACGTGTTCACCATCGTACAGCTCACCTGCCTCGTGCTGCTGTGGATCATCAAGGTCTCGTCTGCTGCAGTGGTTTTTCCCATGATGGTAAACATTTACATAATTATAAATCACACTCGCAGTCTCCAGAGCAAGCGGCTCCGTCTCACACACTTCACCTTGGTGGACAGAGGGAAAAATAATTTGAGTAGAAGTCAGCAGGATGAAGAACTTCCTGTTACATCACTGTAGCAGTTTGGATGGGTGGGTGGAGCACAGAAGGACGGCAGGCCAGAACTGAGTTCACAAAACCCGTTTATTATAGCTTTTCAGCTTGCTTTCACTCACTCTCTCTCTCACTCACTCACTCACTCACTCACTCACTCACTCACTCACTCACACCTGTTGTGGTCTGGTTGGGGAGAGAGCCCGCTCTGCTCTCACTCTCTTCCTTAAATAGGGCGCGGTCACACAAACACATTAATCAACCTCAGGTGCAGTGATTCTGCCACTTACCTTCCCTGACTCCGCCCTCTGGTCACAGACCGCTGCTTGACCACGCCCCCGCTGCCACAATCATGAACTTTCATACTTCGGTTAAAAAAAAAAACACACTCTCAAATAAATGGTGTGTAAGGGCCCGGTCCCACAACACCGATAACTGTCCCAGTAACTCCAGCTCTGACTGTCCCTCGGCCCGAGTTTAGTTCCAGTCTGCAGCAGAAACACCACAACTATAATCTCACTCGGTCCTGACGCTCAGGGAAATAAACACATGCAACTTAGGAATAGTCATGGGAGTTTTTCCCAAATAGTAGCACATTATTCCGGGTCGTACTGGACAGCTTGCACTCCAGAACAGCCCATGCCCACACTCCGGTGGCTGAGAAAATACGCACAGGTCACGGACTACGAAACTGTCATAAAAAAGGATACAAAATGCAGAGTGGTTACAGATTTTAATATGGACGCATCGTGGATGCTAATAATTTACGGATTGGTCACGGATGTTTCAGTTTATTACCAGTTTCATACAGATGATGCATCACGGATAAAAAAATTAAGACGTCTAAAACAATTAAATGTTTGGACTGCTGAAGATCGTGATTAAAATATCCTGCCTGCTTTTATATGTTTACGTCATTAATTTACTGCTGATATTTCGCTGAAAATCACATCTGTGAATAAAAGATCTGCGCTTTGTATTTTTTTTTAATTTTCTGTGACTCTGTATTCCATGACTTCACGATGCAAGAAGGATGTAGAAAGAGGCCCGGGGAAAAATATCACACGCTCCGACAGCGTCACATGTAAACAGTGACCTGATTGGTCAGATGTTTTACAGGGTCAGGTCCAGGCCTGGAAACGTCGCTCCAGAAGCGATCTCACCGATACGGATAAACTCGGGCCTGGGCTACAGGGATCGCTGTCGGTCTGGTGTGAGCTCCGACCACATGAACTGCAGGGGAATTATTTATTTATAGATATCGTTAGAGTTGTAGTTCTGGTTATTGGTATTGTGGGACCGGGCTTTTATTGTCTCTAATGCTCAGGACACACAGCTTTGGAGAAATACTAGTGATGGAGTACAGTTAGTGTGTGTGTGTGTGTGTGTGTGTGTGTGTGTAGGTCTTGGCCCTGGTGTTTGTCCGGAAGCTTCTTGATTTCTGCTTTACGAAGCGAGAGCTCAGCTGGCTGGATGACTTGATGCCAGAGAGCAAGAAGAAGAAGGAGGATGACAAGAAGCTCGCCAAAGAGGTCACAATAATACAAATTTATTATTATTGTGTGTATAGCATTTAATTAACTTCAACTATCTCAGATTTCCTCATTATCCGTGTGTGTGTGTGTGTGTGTGTGTGTGTGTGTGTCAGGAGGCAGAGCGAATGATGGAGGTTGAGAGAGTGATGGAGTACAGCACTGACAACCTGCTGAGTATCAAAGCCCTCAAAATCAGGTTAGTCTCCAAAAATCCTTATTACCTGTGTGTGTGTTTGTGTTTTTGTTTGTTTGTTTGTTTGTTTGTTTGTTTGTTCAGTTACTTATTCATTATTTCATTGTGTATGATTGTTGTATCCTGCAGTGACGCCTCTCAGTGTAACGGATTATTAAACTTTAGTTTAGAGAGGAGGAGATAAAATACCAAAGCACGAGAGAGAGAGAGAGAGAGAGAGAGAGAGAGAGAGAGAGAGGGTTTGACCAATCAGAGATGTTTAGTGCTGTAAGCTCCGCCCCTTACAGTTCCTGGTCCACAGAAAAGTATAAACAGGAAGTAAAGGCGTCCCTGGTGTTACTGCGCTTTACTTTATGGTCATAAAATAATTTTAAATCGGTGTTCTTCTCCAGGTGAGGGATTTATTTGCTAATTAGTCAGGCGATGGACAGAGTAAAGACGTGCAGAGTTGGGTTTTGGTTGATTCCTGAGGTGTTTCTCTTGAGCAGATCGGACAGCGTGACCTCTGACACCTCGTGTGAGGAGGAAGTGATCTCAGCGGTTCGTGGTTTTGTTTATTTTGTCGGTGGTTAATCAGAGCAGTGATTAACGCTGCAGTGTGACTGCATGCTACTGAACCTTCGCTTCCTCTCACACTGACGCCCGCTTTCCTCTCTCACACACACACACACACACACACACACACACACACACACTGCGTTGTCACTGTAACTGCTCATAATGCTTCACCATTCAGTAACCGTGCTGAGTCAGACTCTAATAACGCCTCATAAAGCTCCAGTAATGTCCCATCATGCATTTCCTGGTTTATAAACACTTCCTGTCCTGTTCTCCACATGCCCTTGTCCACTACCCCTTCATGAAGTACCCTAGGATTGCACTCTAAAGGACTTGTTCCATTTATATACCCAGAATGCATTGCACTCTGTCACTGTACAGTACTGCTAATGGAACTATGCTAGCTAGTTAGCATGCTGGCTAGTTAGCAAACCAGCTAACATGTTAGCGACCTTAGTTCAATGCAAGTCGATGCTTCCTGATGCACACGGCTGGGGGAAGCGGATGAGGGCGTGTGGTGTGCAGTACCGGAACATGAGGCTGGTGTATGAACTGCTGTGTGTGTGTGTGTGTGTGTGTGTGTGTGTGTCTGTAGCACTGACCCGTCTGTGGTTAACATTACTGATGAAATGGCCAAAACCAGTATGTGGAAAGCTGTGAACTCTGACCCCTCCAAAGGGCACAAATGCAGTGAAAGGTAGATACTCCCTCCATCCTAATACTCCTCCTCCTGTTTCTTCTTCTTCTTTCATTTTTAATCAATTTATTTGTACAGCACTTTTAACAAGATATAACCTGCTCTATAACTGTGGGGCTTTGTAAGAAAAGGCTCCGCCCCCTGCTGTAGCCTTCACTATTTGAGGTACCAACAAATAGCCTGCACCTTTTGATCTAAATAGGCGTGGCAGGTCATAAAAGAGCAGATGTTCACTCTGGTACTGTGGCGTGAGACCATTCAGTGTTTTTAAAGGACGATAGTCATATTTTATAATCAGTGTGGAATCCGATTTCTTTCTCGTCTTCCACACTTCATCAGTTCCGTTCAGGTTCTGTTTTTCTTCCATTTTATTCTGTTTCCCCACACTGAACCACTTCACCACTTCATCATCACTCTGTCTGTCTGTCTCTCTGTCTGTCTGTCTACTTACCGACCTGTTTCTGTCTCTCAATTATTAGACCTGAATATCTGGCTCTCCCTCTCTGTCCTCTTTTTATCACTCTGTCTCTCTGGACTCGTTTCTGTTTGTCTGTACATTTATCTATGGAAGTCTAATGTGTGTGTGTGCGTACGCACTCTCCACAGTCATAACAGTCCTGGCATTAAAATCATCGTGGACGATGCAGACGGGGAGGCGTTTGTGGACACAGAGACGTCACTATGACGACGAGGAGAGTATGACTTCTGACAGGAGAGAGAGAGAGAGAGATGGGAGAAGAGTTTCTCACAGCAAAGGCCAAATGGGTTCAAGAGGAAACATGCTCACACTATTCATCTTACACACACACACACACACACACACACACACACACACAGTACCGTTATTCAGTGTAAACAGTGTGTAGCTACAGCGTCACTCTCTGAGGTACATCGTCACGCACCCGAGAGCCAGAATGAAGTCGACTCCACCACTTCTGTTTTTATTGTTTTTGTTCTTATTTATTTTAAAGGGAAGTGTTTTAAACGCGAGACGCCCTGCTGTGGGTTTAGCAGCGAGTCTCCCAGTCCGCTGATGATGTAACGCTACACACTACAGTGTAGGTGGCTGCAGGCTTCCATTACACGTTCGACATTTAGCCTCGTAGCTCCGGTACGTCACACAGCGAGCACGTCTCGGCTGATCCCCACATTCAGCCCATTTATGTTTTACTTTTGTTTTAAAGTTGAGTTTTTGAGACTGTTAAATAGTGTAAAGCTAAAGGTGTGTGTGTGTGTGTGTGTGTGTGTGTGTACACGCTTCACTCTAAATGAAAATTGAGATTTACGAACAGTAAACGGTTCTGTTTAACATCGTTAGAAAATCCTTCACATCCTGTTTACATGAAATTACATGTGTGTGCGCAATATATTATGTCTTATGATCTAGATCCCTTAAATGTTCTTCAGTTGTCCCTCTAGGGGAACTATTAAAGGTTCTATGTAGAACCCTTCAGGAACTCTTAATTATCCAGGGAGCCTTTAAAAGAACCCTTTCAACCCCCAAAGCAGTTTAAATGTTAAATTTCTCACAGGTTTTACATGTCAAGGAGAAAGTCAGGAGCAGTAATTCTGGTGTCTCTCACACACACACACACACACACACACACACACACACACACTTTAACACACACACACACACACTTTAACACACACAAAGGGTTCTTTAAGGGTTTCATTGAATAACTAACAATTCTTCACTTCCAGAAGAGCTTCTCTTTACAAGTGAAATCTGAACCCACTGATGGTAGATTAAAGAACATTCCCTGAAAGAGACATGAGAAGAACCCTGAAGTGTTCTAGATTTGTTTGTCATTCTTAAGGTTTACGTTTGTGTGTGTGTGTGTGTGTGTGATATCCAGTGTTAGTGCTGATGTGAGAATATGGTTGACGCATGGTGTGGCTGATTATCCGGACGTCTCACTCAGCTGTTCCCACGCTCTGCTTCTCTCACACATCGAGGTTCTTGTTGCATCCTTTTCTGATCATCAGATTAAATCGACTCGTTAGCACCCCATCAGGACGGTCATGTAACTGCAGTTGTACCAGAATGTAATTGTTTTTTTCTTTTTTTATTTATTTTTTTTTAAGTGAAGATAACGGTGACTGAACGCATTGTTCCTGGGATTTATATAAAAAAAGAAACCCAAATTAATCTGTTCTGATTTTTTTTCTACTTTTTTAGGCTGCTCAGCGTGAAACTGTTCCTTAAGTTATTAACCGTTATTAATGAAGTATTTAAAGTTTTATTATTTTACATTAGAATGAAATTTAATTTGAGGTGATTCCTGATTTTTAACCCCCCCATCCTGTTCTTGTTTTTTTTTAAATATTTCTTCGCCGTTTGTTTCTCAGATGTGACGGCGCTCATCATGTCTTCCTTCTGAAGATTCAGAACAAGTATTTTTACTCCACAGTGCTGCAGGTTCTCTCACAGATCCGCTGTAAAGCTGCTCCTTTTCACGCGCCAGTTAATCCTTTAGACTTTTTGTAGCCATCAGCAGACTGTTTATAAATCTGTACAGTAAAACTGTATTATTCAAAGGGTTTTTTGTTTTGGGTTTTTTTTTGTAAAACTTCTTTAAAAATTTGTTCAATAAAAGCACAAAGTTGGAAAAGTGTGTTTTGATTTTTGTTCTGTTTTGAAGTTGTTGTTCCTCTTAGTTTTTGGACCATCGATGGTGTTCTGAATAATTCCAGAAAACCGAAAATCTGGCATTGGTTTGTTTCATCAAGTCTCACATTTTTAAGATTTAAACATGTTTGTGGTGTTCAGTGTAAATAAACAAGACGTCAGAAAATTGTGCAAAATTACAAATAACTTTATTCATAAAATACAGTCGGACTCGACCTTCAGGAAAAATACCACACCTGACATTTTCCACTCTGTGTGCTCCGATACACCATGAGAGATAATCCACCTGCAGATTCCTCAGGTTCCTCTGCACCTGCTTCACATGATGCTCCCACCACCACGTTTCACACATACTGACACCCGTTATATGCGTATGTGGGAAACGTAATGCTCAGATCTCAGATTTGAAACGTGATTAAATGCCATGTACACACGTAGCCGGGTATTTTTAAAACCGAACATTTTTCCCCCCTCCGTTTATAAAAATGTTTTATCCACACCACCTCGTCTTCGAAAAAAATCCCTTCCACACATAACCGAACATCTGCGTTTTCAATAACATTCATAAGCATTCCAAACCTGTAGATGGCATTATTTCCCCAAATCCGACCCCTAATCACATCGCCTGTGCTCTTGGAGCAGTAGTTGGGCTTCTAAAATTAAACATGTAAATAGCACCTGCACAATAATTAACGCTTTCAAGGCACTCCTCCGATCCATTACTCTTTAGCTAGCCGCACACTACGCCGATTTTCAGCGTACCGAGCCAACTGAAGTCGCGAGTCAGGCGTAAAGACTAGTTTTCGATGGTACCGACTCATCTCACAGCCGATTCGAAAAACTAATCGGGAGCCAGACTGATCGGCGAGAGTCGCGAGCAATAGCCAATCATATCTTTCGCATATAACACGTGACATCATTAAACACAATTTCTAGCGCGAGAAATACGTGTTGGTAGCACCTAATGCAGGTATATACTGTAATTCCATAGACTGAAGCTTTATCCATAGACACAGTGGGCTGGAAAGCCACTCTGCTCAAGTTGTGTGGCTGAATTCCAAATCGCTTTAACTCCCCTATATAAGTGCACTATTTAAGGTTGGGAATAATAGCTCATGCAGCCTAGATAGTGCGCTACATATTCCGTGTTGTGTCATTTGTAATTCAGCCTGTAGCATCTTCAAGTGTTGGATTTAACAGTAACGATATCCAATAGCCAATCACAAAGCTATTAAGTTGTCACGTGTCGCTTCAATCGCGACTGCACTCGTCAACAGTCGGGGGATATGTGCGTGCCCTGTCGGGAGTCGGCTCTGAAATGGGTCGGTTCGGTACCGCGTGGATCGCCGCTTAATCTGGCTTCTGCAGTAAACAAAGGTCGCACGTTTGACGTCAGGGCAGATTTGTTGTCATTTTTTTGGCGCAGATTGTGACGTTCTAAAACGCAAAACTCCGGTTATCTCTGTCTACACGAAAAGGCATACACGGAGTTTTCAAAAATCTTCACTTTGCCCGGAGTTTTTTTAAATATTCGTTTTTGATGTGTTTTCATGTGGATGACAGGCCAAAACGTAGAAAAATATCTTCGATTTAGCAGATACCCGGCTACCTGTGGACGGGGTCTAAGTCAAACCTGCACTTCTGTTTTGTCTGTTTCTCCCAAATGCAGTGTGAACATGAACACGTTAAGAGAAAGTTGGAATTAATTTACAGTCAGAATAAACAAATAAAAGAAATGAAGCAAAAGAAAGTCCTTCAGCAGCATCGCTACATGGATAAGAGTAAAAATGGTCAAACTGACGCCAGGAGGTGAAACGTGTGGTAGCTCAGACTGTTCATCACAGCGCATCGTGAGAAAGTGTGTAAGATTTAAATACGAAGAGACGTTCGCAAAAATCACAGCACTGTCGTTTCTTCTGAAGTCAGCAGCGAGGAAATTTTACCAAAAAATAAAATCATGGCTAATCCAGAAGCTAAAAGTAGGTCCTAACAGCTGAATTAGAAAAAAAAAAGCTATTAATTTGCGTGTAAAAATGACAGCACTCTGGGGAAGCGGTTTAGGAGCTGCTTTAGAGTTAAAAACTTTAAACTTAAATGAAGATTAAGAATTCAGCCGCTGATTTGATCTAAAGGAGGTGAGATGAACCAAACACAGCTGCTCATCACAGTGCATTATGGGAAATTCAGTTTAAGACGTGAGGATAAAAGTTTCATGAGCAGATACGATCGTAGCGAGCAGCTACAGCCAGAGAACCCGCTGTGGAACAGCGCTGAGGACGGGGACGCTGCGCTTATCGCAGAGACACATCACAGACAGGAAGTGAGGAAAAAAATAACACCAAGGTGTTGTGAAACAGGAAGCAGCAACAACAGACTTCCTTTAAAAAAAGACAGCTTTAATAAAAGGCTGTGCAAAAGTACAATTTAAAAACTTTAGGTTCAAGACAATAATGAGAGTAAAAATAAACACAACGTGTACGAGTCACTCGTCATTTCTCACAGTTTCACTCCAAAGAATAAAAAATTCTTTAAATCATTTCCTCCTGAAGATACGGAGCTGATGAACAGCAGCAACAACGTCCCGTATGAATAAATACTCACAGCCGAAACGTCTCTCTCCTCCCTCACACACACACACACACACACACGGGTCTTGGCCATGAGTGGATTTTAGATAAACCCCAGCTACATTTAAATGTGTGTGCGCGCGCGTGTACACACACACACACACACACACGTGTGGTTATCTGGTGTGTTTGGCTGCTTTGGGGACTTTGAGCACTTTGTAGATGTTGTTTTGGAAGACGGTGGTGAAGTGAGGACGCGTGTCTCGACTCAGCAGTGTACACACCGGAATTTTACCTGCGTTTACCGGATCCTCTACGTCCCAGATCTCTGGCATGCTGCAGCCAGGCCTAAAACACACACACACACACACACACACAGGGAGGAGAATAAAATGACTAACAAAATGGAGAAAATTATAATCAAGACAACACACTAGACTCAAATCACTGACAGATACTGTGTGCTCATATATATATGTGTGTGTGTGTGTGTGTGTGTGTGTGTACCTGGTACGTCTGGTGCACCACGAGTCCTCAAGGATGAAATAATCCACCTGCAGACTCATCAGGTTCCTCTTCACCTGCTCAGCTGATTTACGGCTGTACATGGAATATACCAGCTTTGTCCGCTCTCTGCACACACACACACACACACACACGTATTCCTGCCTCATGAGTGCTCCATATTTGGCTCCATCAGTCTCACCGTCAGCTCTGTCCCGGTTCCACAGTTGATGTAAAACATCTCCATAACATGATGCTACCACCACCACCACCACCGTGCTTCACACACTGACACCTGTTATACATGCATGTGGGAAATTGTGAAGCTCGGATCTCCACTGTGGAGTGTGACGAGGATGTCAGACCTGTGCAGCTGGGTTCGTTCTGACTCCTTAACACACTGTGGATTTGGAGAAAATCTGAGGTGGTTGAGTTTTTAACTAATTTGGGGCTAAAAATCCGACTTTCTCTGATCATCTCCATGTTTGTACTGCGCAGTAAGGAGGGCGGGACAAACACGGCAGCGCAGGTTTGACATCCCCATCGTCCTCCAGGAGATCCGAGCTTCACACTTTCCTACATACAGGTGCTGGTCATATAATTAGAATATCATGAAAAAGTTGATTTATTTCAGTAATTCCACTCAAAGTGAAACTTGTATATTATATTCATTCATTACACACAGACTGATATATTTCAAATGTTTATTTCTTTTAATTTTGATGATTATAACTGACAACTAATGAAAATCCCAAATTCAGTATCTCAGAAAATTAGAATATTGTGAAAAGGTTGAATAATGAAGACACCTGGTGCCACACTCTAATCAGCTAATTAACTCAAAACACCTGCAAAGGCCTTTAAACGGTCTCTCAGTCTCGTTCTGTAGGCGACACGATCATGGGGAAGACTGCTGACTCGACAGTTGTCCAAAAGACGACCATTGACACCTTACACAAGGAGGGCAAGACGCAAAAGGTCATTGCTAAAGAGGCTGGCTGTTCACAGAGCTCTGCGTCCGAGCACATTAATAGAGAGGTGAAGGGAAGGAAAAGATGTGGTAGAAAAAAGTGTACAAGCAATAGGGATAACCGCACCCTGGAGAGGATCGTGAAACAAAACCCATTCAAAAACGTGGGGGAGATTCACAAAGAGTGGACTGCAGCTGGAGTCAGTGCTTCAAGAACCACCACGCACAGACGTATACAAGACACGGGTTTCAGCTGTCGCACTCCTTGTGTCAAGCCACTCTTGAATAAGAGACAGCGTCAGAAGCGTCTCGCCTGGGCTAAAGACAAAAAGGACTGGACTGCTGCTGAGTGGTCCAAGGTTATGTTCTCTGATGAAAGTAAATTTTGCATTTCCTTTGGAAATCAAGGTCCCGGAGTCTGGAGGAAGAGAGGAGAGGCACAGAATCCACGTTGCTTGAGGTCCAGTATAAAGTTTCCACAGTCAGTGATGGTTTGGAGTGCCATGTCATCTGCTGGTGTTGGTCCACTGTGTTTTCTGAGGTCCAAGGTCAACGCAGCCGTCTACCAGGAAGTTTTAGAGCACTTCATGCTTCCTGCTGCTGACCAGCTTTATGGAGATGCAGATTTCATTTTCCAACAGGACTTGGCACCTGCACACAGTGCCAAAGCTACCAGTACCTGGTTTAAGGACCACGGTATCCCTGTTCTTAATTGGCCAGCAAACTCGCCTGACCTTAACCCCATAGAAAATCTATGGAGTATTGTGAAGAGGAAGATGCGATACGCCAGACCCAACAATGCAGAAGAGCTGAAGGCCGCTATCAGAGCAACCTGGGCTCTCATAACACCTGAGCAGTGCCACAGACTGATCGACTCCATGCCACGCCACATTGCTGCAGTCATTCAGGCAAAAGGAGCCCCAACTAAGTATTGAGTGCTGTACATGCTCATACTTTTCATGTTCATACTTTTCAGTTGGCCAACATTTCTAAAAATCCTTTTTTTGTATCGGTCTTAAGTAATATTCTAATTTTCTGAGATACTGAATTTGGGATTTTCATTAGTTGTCAGTTATAATCATCAAAATTAAAAGAAATAAACATTTGAAATATATCAGTCTGTGTGTAATGAATGAATATAATATACAAGTTTCACTTTGAGTGGAATTACTGAAATAAATCAACTTTTTCATGATATTCTAATTATATGACCAGCACCTGTATGTAGGAAAGTGTGAAGCTCGGATCTCCTGGAGGACGATGGGGATGTCAAACCTGCGCTGCCGTGTTTGTCCCGCCCTCCTTACTGCGCAGTACAAACATGGAGATGATCAGAGAAAGTCGGATTTTTAGCCCAAAATTAGTTAAAAACTCAACCACCTCAGATTTTCTCCAAATCCACAGTGTGTTAAGGAGTCAGAACGAACCCAGCTGCACAGGTCTGACATCCTCGTCACACTCCACAGTGGAGATCCGAGCTTCACAATTTCCCACATGCATGTATAACAGGTGTCAGTGTGTGAAGCACGGTGGTGGTAGCATCATGTTATGCAGACGTTTTACATCAACTGTGGAACCGGGACAGAGCTGACGGTGAGACTGATGGAGCCAAATCCAGGACAATCTTAGAAGAAAACCTGTCACAGTCTGAGAGACTTATGGGCGGAGCTTCACCTTTCAACGGGATGATGTTAAGAGTAATTCATTTAAACTACACAACACACCAATCAGTGTGAAAACACACATTTGTGTCGAGCGTCTTGCTCGGCACAAGTGAGCGTTGACTAATCTAGTGCACTCCTTAGGGAGGTAGGGGTTAGGGGACATTGTTACCGGAGTCCTGCGTCTTCGTAGTGCGGGTGATTAACGATGGCTCTGCCTGCTGACAGCTTCACACTCGCCATGGTGGGCATTGCACCAGCAAACACTGCATCTACACACACACACACACACACACACACACACACACACACACGGTCAGTGAGTGAGTGAGTGAGTGGGAGTGTGTGTGTACACGTGTACTCACTTGATGCTGTGTTCTCTTTGATCCACTCCAGCAGGTCTTCCTGCGGCAGGTTGCTGAATTCTCCCATGATGCTCCACTGCTGCTGCAGGTTGGCCACGCCCTGAAGTGCCATCATGGACATGATAATAAACACAGCAGCATGTTGCTTCATTTTCTCACCCACCCAGCTAAACAGCTAAACACACACACACACACACACACACAGAGTGAGAGGAGTTGTTAAATGAGAAACCTGGGGTGAATCCTGGGGGTGTAAATACTTTTAGTCACCTGTCTGGAGCAGAGCAGCGACGTCATCAGGCACATGTGTGGGGTGAGGAAGAGTTTCAGCCTCATGATGAGAAGAGCCAGAACAGCAAAGGCTACCAACTGCAGAGTGTGATACACCAACTAACACACACACACACACAATTAATTATAGGAGGTAACGTGAACACGGCTGGACTGAGGAGTTTTTAGAACCCATAAATAACTCGGCCCTCACCACTGCCTTCGCCAACGACTCCGTCCTGTAAGAGAGAGACAGAGACGACTCTGTATCAGGGACAAAACTAAACTCCATCAACTTCTAACACACACAGGTTCAAACCTGCAACACATTATTTTATTTTTTTAAATAAAATGTGGAACAGAACGTCTCAAAATAGCACGTAAATTCAAATAATCGAATCCCACACGTATAATAAATGGTCTGATTTGCCCCGTATGTGGATCTGAGCTCAGTGGTGGTGATGACACACAGGTGATGTTCTACTTTCTTCTCATCATCAGCTCAGCTCCGTTACCATAGCAACACTGTTACCCCAGAGTAACCCTGATTTAGAACCGATCGGGCAGGTCATAAGGCTCCACCTCCTCCCTGAGCTGAGATCTGATTGGTCTGGTGACTTTAAAAAAGCCTAACTAATTAGCATCTGATTTCTTTTCTGCGAACAAAACTCAGGATCTTCTCCGATCTGATTGGCTCTCAGGACTTGTGTGTGTACACAACAAACACAACACACCAATCACCCTTTTCAGAATGGCCCTGAATATTTAGAAGAGTTGTTAAAAGGTGCAGTGAATAATGTTTATTTGGCGGTAACCTGGTGTTTGTTTGTTTGTTTAAACGCTCAGTGCCACTCTCAGTCACACGTCCTCTTCCTGTCCGGGTGGGCGGGACTTGGACTACTTTTGGAAAACCTTTGAGAATCGTAGTTTTATAAGTAAATAAGAGCTCTCCTGTGATTTAACTGCAGATGAATAAAGCATCGTTGTGAAGCAGAAGTGACTCACGGATCGGCCTCGGCACCGTCCTGATGTCTGAGGAACGCGATCACATCCTTCATCACCTGCAGAAAGAAACACAGAAGAACTCGAGAAGTCTGTGTGTGTCTTTAACTCAGGAACAGCAGCGTGATGGATGCGTGTTAATGTAAACAGCGAGTCCTCACCTTCACAGCAATAACACCAACCACCAGCAGGTTCACAGGCAGCAGCAGGGTTCGAATGTAGCGCAGAACCGTCTGACGTCACCACACACACCAAAGAGAGAGAGAGAGAGGAAGAGAGCGGCTATTTTGTGACCTCAGTATGATCAGGTTCTATTTGGGGTTTTAAAAAATGACCACACAAACTCCATCACAAAACATAATCTACTCTCCTGCTGTGATAAAAGTGTCAGACTTCACAGGTCAACCCGGACTGATAAGAGTCCATCATCATCATCGCCAGGATGAATACGCATCACAGACGGCGTGGCCAATCAGCATCCACATTTTAATGACAGAACTGCGACTCCAGCCTCAGGATGAAGATAAGGAGGAGCTGAGAGAAGCGTACATCAGCGGTGTGCGTCTGACTCACCTCCACCTCCAAGAAGTCGAACTCAGCTGCACAGGTGTACATCATCGTGTCAAAGTCCTTGTAGCTGGTGAACTTGGACTTGATCAGACTGCTGATGTGAGCCTGAAACAGATAAACACAGGGACTGCTGTGTGAAGTGTGCTTCTCTAGTTTTGCACCGTGCTAGCAACAAGGCTAATGTAGCTAACGTATAACTGAATCCTACAGCCACCAGTTTAGCATGGCGCAGTCTGCCTGGCTACAGGGGGGTAAAGGGGGCATTTCCCGTCTCCCCCACTACAGCAGAGGCTCTGATGGGTTAAAGGTTAGCATGTACACGAGCTAATCATCAACAGGACCGTGGTTCCCTCACTGAGACGCTTACATCATCCGATGCCCCGAATATGAGCGCCAACAGGAACTTGAGGATGACTGTAGTCCCGCCCCACGCCATGCACTGCATCACCTGGACAGACAGGTGTATCATCATCACCATCTTCATCATACTCATATATACATTACAGTCATTTACATTAACACACACACACCATCATCCACTTTCTTACCCATTTGAGGAGTCCAGCTGTAAACATCTGCGCAAACTGATTCCTCAAAGCAACTACAGCCTGCAGGAGAGAGAGAGACAGAGAGAGAGAGACAGATAGAAAGAGAGAGAGAGAGACATAAATGGACAGACAGATAGAGCTGCAAAACCCTTAAGGACATGATCCTTCATGGTTGCCATGGTTATACTGCATGTTTACGAACTCCCACACCTCATGATGGCAAATCAGAGTCCTGCACAGCTAACACTCCATCAGAGTTCAGAGTGCGCGCGCGTGTGTGTGTGTGTGCTTGTGTGTGTGTGTGCTTGTGTGTGTGTGTGTGCTTGTGTGTGTGTGTATGTGTGTGTGTGCATGTCACTCACCCAGATGGAGATGAGGGAGGAAGCGTAGAAGGACGTCAGTAACATGGAGTTCCCAAACATGAGGATGAAGCACACACCCAGAGACACCTGCAAGAGAAACACTGCAGTGTTATACCTCACACACACACACACACACACACACGCACACGCGATACCCCTCACCATGTGTGTGAGCAGCAGGGCCTGCATCTTAGCTGGACTCAGGTAACCCAGGATGTAGGATGCAAACAGAGACGCCACCTGAGAAGGAAAAAAAAAAGTCAACCACATTGTCACATCGCATAAATAAACTCACTGTGTACATCAGCCGTTCTGTACTGAGTGCGATCTGTGTGTGTGTGTGAGACGGTTGGTGTGTATGAGCTCCTCTGACCTGTGTGAGTAAGACGAACTGGCCAAACTGCCATGGCAACATGAACAGGACTGTGGACACGCCCAGCGCCATCATGCTGTTCCTGCTTGGGTTCCTCGTCCTGCACAAAGACATCGGGACAAAGATTACTAACCCTTACTAACGGGCATAATCTTATAACAATTAATTACACCCCCCCACACACACACTCTGAGCCCCGCCCTGTGGTTCTCAGCGTGTCTCGTGGACTTTACACTTCCAGCACACACTTCCAGGTCACTCTTTCTTTGTTTTAATGTGCCAAATACTGCACTGCCTTCCATCTTATTTACTCCACGATCCTCGCCCGTGATACAGCACCTCACCACTATCACGGATAGAAGGAAGTGCAGTAATTACACAGTTTATTAGAAAATCAGGCAACAAATTCAACACGTGAAGTAAAGTCACAGTCAAACAGACAGAACTCAGAAGATCAGCGGACAGAAAAGCAGAGACAAAACTACAGACGAAAACAAGATCACACACAGGAATCAGAAAATGAGACAAGAGGCTCGTTAACCGCTCACACAGCACACACACTTCACAAACCCACGCCGGGGAACAGCGGGGTATAAATCAACAAATTAATCAGAGTTAAACACAAACGGGACAAACACACACACACACACACGTAAACAAACACAGAGCAACCCAGGAGTGTGTGCTGTCAAGCAAAGTCCACGAGAATCACAGTGTGGTGCTCACTCACCCACAGTGTGTGTGTGTGTGTGTGTGTGCGAGAAATACTCAAACACAGTCTTTAGGTCAGTTTTTGGAGCTCAGAGAACGAGCTTAAAATATTCTGTTTTGAAAAGTTAGCACCGTTGGGGTTGTTGTCATTGTTTTAAGTTCTCTTTTACTACACTGCAGTTTGCACAATAAAAATTATTTACATTCTGAAACTGTTTCCTTCATATATGGTGTCATACTGTGGAGCCAAACAAACACTATGAAAGTCTCCATTTTATATACGTGATGAAATTAAAATGTTTTATACTGTATGTGCTCCTGACAGTACAATAAACCACAAACCCATCTAAAGGCTCAGTGCAACAAAATACAGCAATACGCCATGAAACTGCCAGAATCTTCAAAAAAAATATACCGATACAGTTTTTGGTCATAGTGCCAACACTACTCGTTAGCAACGCTAGCATTCCATCTCCAGTACAAAATTAAATCGTTGTAAAGGACACCACAGATGCGTTATATTCAACCGCACGGTCCCTTAGAGTGAGGGGTAAAATAACCAGACAGTAAAGCCCGCTGTGGTTCCGCTCTTGTAGGCGTGGCCTGTTAAGCTGTAGCTCTACATCACTTCTAAAGCTAACGACTTAAAAACAAATTAAATAATCATCTAATCAGTGTGAAAAATCTGTCAGATGATTTACATGCTATGTGCTCAACTTCATATTAGCTACGATCTTAGATTAAAAAGAAACCTTTATTCGTCACATGCACACTCAAGCACAGTGACATTCATCCTCTGCATTTAACCCATCTGAGCAGTGAACACACACACACACACACACACACACACACACACACACACACACAGAGCACCCGGGGAGCAGTCAGGGGTTCGGTACCTCGCTCAAGGGCACCTCAGCCCCAGGCCGCCCCACATCAATCTACTGCATGTCTTTGGACTGTGGGGGAAACCAGAGCACCCGGAGGAAACCCATGCAGACACGGGGCTCGAACCCGGACCTTCTTGCTGTGAGGCAACAGCGCTAACCACTACACCACCGTGCCGCCCTCTTATTAAATGTGTATAGAGACTTCAGGAAGAAAAATAAAGCTTGGAATAAGGTTACAGAGCTCACTGGTGCCCGTAGTGGGTGTGTAGCTAACTGTAAGCGAGCTAACTGTATTAGCTACACACCCACCACAGGCATCAGTGAGCTCTGTAACCTTATTCCAAGCTTTATTTTTCTTCCTGAAGTCTCTATACGCATTTAATAAAAGGTAGAAAACTGCAGGATCAAATAAAACCACACTTCTAAGTTTTTCTTCAATTTTTGCAAGAAACACCTGCAGGTAGGAAGTGAAGCTCTGAGCAGGTCACTGACTCGGAGCCCACACGCTGCAGGACGGAGTCTGAGAATCACTCGAGACAAGCGTGTGGACAGGGTGCTTTAGAGAGTCACACATGATTTACACAGAAGTGAGAAAAGCCCATTTCAACTGTTGCTTGTTGCCGAAATCCTGGCGTGTTCTGTAGCTTGTTAGTGTTAAAGAGGCAGAGAACAAGGTACCTGAGGATGTGTGTGAGGAGGAGCATCTGCAGAACCAGGAAGGGATACGAGAAACTCTCTCTGAGTGGAGGAGTCCACATCACCCGCGTACTCTGGGTCACACACACACACACAATCAGATTTCAATCAGATATTATACACAAACTTATTAACATTTAATATAAGCCATAACGAACCTGAGCAGACTTTGCTTTTGTATTTTTATAAAACAGTGTGTGTGTGTGTGTGTGTGTGTGTGTCGTGCCGTTCTGGGAAAATAATCCATATCAGGGTGGTGTGATGATGCAGACTTACTGTCAACACTTTGAAGTTATAACACAGCAATTTGCCAACGATTATAATTTTTATCCATTAAAGAGCAACATGTCGTACTTTTTATCTATTTATAGTTACATTTAACGCACGTTTAAGTTCATTCCTGTTATCACTTACATTATAGCAGCTGTAAACGATCGTTCCCTCACCAGCCTCTCTTTATTCTCTCTGTTCAAGCTAATAAAACATTCGTCTTATTACAGCTTGGTACACGTGTTACAGCTACATGTTTATTTTAATCTGTTTCTGTGAAGCATTTGCTGTACACGTCCCTGTGAATGAGCTGTTACTATAGAAACAATAACATTACTAACTTATTAATAAATGTTAACGATTAATATAAACCTGCACTACTGTCAGAGCTGCTGTTTTAGAGAATTAATCAGCACCTACTGACCAATCAGAGCGCAGTACGAGTTCTCACCTCTCCGTGGTTAAAGAAGAAGGACAGCACTGTAACAGCTCCCCCCATCTTACTGCCACTGAGGACGAACACAAAAACACAAAACCAGCAGTGTGACAGGTAAACAACACTGGAACCAATAAACTCCTCAGGTGTGATGAAGATGCGCACCTCAGGGAGGTTCCATAGATGTAAAAGAGGCTCATCATGGCTCCGTTTAAGAGGAAAACTAAAGTCACATAGAAGTACGCAGGATCTCCCATACCTACACACACACACACACACGTTAGAAGTGGAACAGTGTTGTACAACTGCATATACATAAGTACAAAGGCCTGATAATCCCAACCCCATCCCACAGCTTTAACTGTGCGTCTGTGTGTGTGTTTAAAGTCTACTGAAGTGTAAATGCAGAACCTTCACAGCTCTCCACAGGATCCAGATCTTCTCCTCTGTTGATGGTCCAGCACATCTTAGTGGGAATCCTGAAGAACTCCATAGTGGCGGAGTAAACACGGTACCAGCTGGCCAACACCACCTGCAGGGCAAAACACATCACTCCACATCCGTGTGTGACTCAACACCATGGAGACCCACCCAGGCGTGTGCAGTGAGGAGACCTAGCACAGGGCGGGACACTGACACAGACACCACCCCGCTGATCCTTCATCTTTACACCACACACACACACACACACGGGTTTTAAAACTAAACTCTCAGATTTACAACTTTACTGAGACAGCGTGCTAAAGAAACTCAAACGTAAATACGAGATTATTTTATTGTTTAATGTATGTAAGAATTTGTAGTAAATTATGAGCAAGATATATTATACAGCATAGCATTCTATTAATATTAATAACAACTAAATCATATTTATATAGAAATAAAAAATAATTAATTAACAATTTATTAATAACAAACCAACATTTATAGTAAGTAAACAATAATAATAATAATAATAATAATATTAATAATAATAGGGCTGTCGAAGTTAACGTGTTATTAATGCGTTAACGCAATTTAATTTGATCACGATTAAAAAAAATGACGGCATTATCGCAAGGTATTTAAACAACAGTGAACTGGGCTCATCTTGGTAAGGAACAATGCAGATTTTCGCGGGTGACTAGCATACAAAATAAAGCTGGTTATAACATTAACTTTGTGGTAAAACGTAGCTCTACAACTTGTCAAATAAACCCACAACATGGTCAGTTAAATTGTAGTCTGCATATGCGATGCGGTGCGAGTTCCGTTTACTTTCACTTTACCGGGTGAAATGTGTTGATATGTGATGGGCTACGATCGGGAATGCGCACATTCCCTTTTCTCCACCTGTAGATTGTAGGTAGCCTAGCGATTTCCAAATAGCCTACTGCTTCACTTGAATGAACTTGCAGGAGTCAAACTACTTCCTCTTTGCTCTTCGAAGTGTAGCTTGCAGCCATTACAGTTGAGAAAAAATATACAGTCTGTTATTTCTCCAAATTGTATTTTGCACACAGCCTACAGTATGCCCAACAGATGTCTGATAGGCTACATTGGAAAGAATATGCTGCATGCCTAGATCTAATATCAAAACCCCAATGCCAAATATTTGTGCATTAGGCCTATGTATTGTCTATCACAGAGAAGATGAGCCTTATAATTGACAAGGTGCATCAGAGCATATATTCAAATGTTTGCTCTGATGTAGAAATGTATAACCCCGATTCCAAAAAAGTTGGGACAAAATACAAATTGTAAATAAAAACGGAATGCAATGATGTGGAAGTTTCAAAATTCCATATTTTATTCAGAATAGAACATAGATGACATATCAAATGATTAAACTGAGAAAATGTATCATTTAAAGAGAAAAATTAGGTGATTTTAAATTTCATGACAACAACACATCTCAAAAAAGTTGGGACAAGGCCATGTTTCCCACTGTGAGACATCCCCTTTTCTCTTTACAACAGTCTGTAAACGTCTGGGGACTGAGGAGACAAGTTGCTCAAGTTTAGGGATCGGAATGTTAACCCATTCTTGTCTAATGTAGGATTCTAGTTGCTCAACTGTCTTAGGTCTTTTTTGTCGTATCTTCCGTTTTATGATGCGCCAAATGTTTTCTATGGGTGAAAGATCTGGACTGCAGGCTGGCCAGTTCAGTACCCGGACCCTTCTTCTACGCAGCCATGATGCTGTAATTGATGCAGTATGTGGTTTGGCATTGTCATGTTGGAAAATGCAAGGTCTTCCCTGAAAGAGACGTCGTCTGGATGGGAGCATATGTTGCTCTAGAACCTGGATATACCTTTCAGCATTGATGGTGTCTTTCCAGATGTGTAAGCTGCCCATGCCACACGCACTAATGCAACCCCATACCATCAGAGATGCAGGCTTCTGAACTGAGCGCTGATAACAACTCGGGTCGTCCTTCTCCTCTTTAGTCCGAATGACACGGCGTCCCTGATTTCCGTAAAGAACTTCAAATTTTGATTCGTCTGACCACAGAACAGTTTTCCACTTTGCCACAGTCCATTTTAAATGAGCCTTGGCCCGGAGAAGACGTCTGCGCTTCTGGATCATGTTTAGATACGGCTTCTTCTTTGAACTATAGAGTTTTAGCTGGCAACGGCGGATGGCACGGTGAATTGTGTTCACAGATAATGTTCTCTGGAAATATTCCTGAGCCCATTTTGTGATTTCCAATACAGAAGCATGCCTGTATGTGATGCAGTGCCGTCTAAGGGCCCGAAGATCACGGGCACCCAGTATGGTTTTCCGGCCTTGACCCTTACGCACAGAGATTCTTCCAGATTCTCTGAATCTTTTGATGATATTATGCACTGTAGATGATGATATGTTCAAACTCTTTGCAATTTTACACTGTCGAACTCCTTTCTGATATTGCTCCACTATTTGTCGGCGCAGAATTAGGGGGATTGGTGATCCTCTTCCCATCTTTACTTCTGAGAGCCGCTGCCACTCCAAGATGCTCTTTTTATACCCAGTCATGTTAATGACCTATTGCCAATTGACCTAATGAGTTGCAGTTTGGTCCTCCAGCTGTTCCTTTTTTGTACCTTTAACTTTTCCAGCCTCTTATTGCCCCTGTCCCAACTTTTTTGAGATGTGTTGCTGTCATGAAATTTCAAAATGTCTCACTTTCGACATTTGATATGTTGTCTATGTTCTATTGTGAATATAATATCAGTTTTTGAGATTTGTAAATTATTGCATTCTGTTTTTATTTACAATTTGTACTTTGTCCCAACTTTTTTGGAATCGGGGTTGTATTTGAGTATAATTTAAACAGATGTTTAAAGATTTTTTTGTGATTAATCGTGATAAACTACATAATTTTACGAGATTAATCACAATTAAAATTTTTAATTGTTTGACAGCCCTAAATAATAATAATAATAATTCTACTACAACTAACTTACTAATGATTATTATATATATTTTTTAAATAAATTTCAGACGTTCCTGTGATGTACGCAGCCTGGACCTGGATAATACTGTAACTATAAAACTACTTCCTGTATAAAAGATGAACTTTTGAGAAATTCCACACTATACGTTTATAATTGACCTTTATAATCATGAGGCATTTATTAAGCATTTATTACAAAGCACTGCTGCTAGTTTATAAAGAGTTTAATCAGAGTTGTGTAATAATTAAATAATGATTGATGAGCGCAGGTTCTGCTGTGGGTTCGAGCTGAGCGTCTCACCTCAGGGTACAGGTTAAACCTCTTCAGCGTGTTAATGACTAGCGGATACTCAGTGAGTCGGTCATTCATGATCAGACTGAGACCTCCCAGGAAGGATGGAGCCTCGATAATGCTCTTAAAGTATGAGTAGTACAGACCCTGGTGTGGAGAAACGAATCAGAGAGCACAGTAAGCAGAACAGAATTTAGCACGGGTCACTTTCAGCTTCAGGATAACGCTGAGAGAAACAGCACCATTTCAGTCCTGAAGGCCATCTCCTTCTCTAGAGAGGACATGTGGGAAAAGTGCCGGTCGTTCTCAAACAGCTCTGAGAGGTGGTACCTGAACAACACAATAATCAGAACTACAGTGTAGAGTTAAAATCAGCTGAACAAATGAAGATGATGAATATTACTGTTTACATACCAGTGGAGGAATCCTGCAGTCAGAGCTGTGGACACAGAGGACAGAGACATTAACACATGAGTCAGGACACAGTTATACTGACACTACAGCATGGTACAGTTCAGTCTGGTTCGGTTCAGTGAGGATAATAATCCGAATCCAGAACCATCTGCCTGTGTCGCCTCCCACAAGGACAACATCGTCCTGAAGCTCGCGGACGACACTGCAGTGATGGGACGCTTCACTGGCGGTGACGAAACAGCCTACAGGAGGGAGGTGGCCAGTCTGGTGTCACGGTGTGAGGACAACAACTTCACCCTCAGCACAGACAAGACGAAGGACATGATAGTGGACGTGAGGAAGGAGAGGAGACCTCATCGGCCACTGTTCATCCGGGAGCTTGAGGTAGAGAGGGTGAGCAGCTTCAAATACCTGGGTGTCCACATCAGTGAGGACCTCACATGGACACCCAACGCCACACAGCTGGTTAGGAAGGCTCAACAGTGGCTGTACCGGTACTTTCTGAGGAGGCTGAGGAAGTTTGGCATGTCACCCAAGATCCTCAGCAACTTCTACAGCTGCGTGATTGAGAGCATCCTGACCAACCGTGTGGTACGGCAGCACTACGGCTACGGACCACAAGCGCCTGCAGAGGCTGGTGAAGACTGCTGAGAGGATCACCAAACCTCCACTGCCCTCTCTGCAGAGCATCCACCACCGCAGAGTCCACAGGAGAGCTGCCTCCATCCTCAACGACCCCACCCGCCCCAGCACGGACTGTTCCCACTCCTACCCTCAGGACGGACGGACAGACAGGAGTGTGAACTGTAAGACTGGCAGACTAAAGAACTCTTTCTTTCCCTCCGCCATCAGAGTCCTGAACAGCTGACAGGAGTCTCTCACCATGGCCCACCTCGCTGTAAACTGTCCTTCACTCTTCACATCTGTTACTGAGCTTTGCTTTATGTTTGTATTACGCTGCCTGTTTTGCACTACCTTTACCTTTATTTTGTACAACACTGGGTCTTTTTCTTTTTGCACTTTTGCATTACTGTACTTCTTCCGCCTATTTATTTATTTATTTATTTGTAATTGTCATTGATGGCGGACAGCAAACTAATAATGTCCCTGTGCAAGAGGACAGACAGCGCTGTCCTTACTGTGCGAGAGGACAATAAACCCTGCGGCTCTGAGCCCTCCGGAAGCTGCACTCTTTACTTCCCGTTTCATCAAAACCTCAACACTTCAGCAGGCTGGTCAGTGGGAAATGCCGGGTGTTTAATTATGGAATATAAATTAAGTGGGAAAGATAAAGTGCAGTGATGAGCTGCAAAGTGTGTGAAGATTTCAGACACGCAGTTCGGCTGCATGATGAGAAACTGAGGCGGTGAACTTCCACAGGAAGCCTGAGGAGGAGGAGGATGAGGAGGATGAAGATGATGAGGATGCTAAGCGTTACCGAGCGCGCCGATGAGCAGAGGCGGCAGGAGGCTCCGTGGCGGCGGCGGCGGCTCTGTGGCGGGCGGAGAGCGCGCGGCTCTGTGGCGGATGATGGCCGGGTTTTTGCTGAGCGGCTGCGCGCTTTTCCCCTCGCGCGCTCTCCGGCTCTTCCCGTCACTCCGCTCGCTCTGCTCCTTCGCGCCCGCCTTTCTTGCTTTAACTACCATGTTTTCATTCTAAAGATAAAAAAAAATAAACTTTAAAAATAAAAAGCAGGAAATAAAAAGAGCAGAAATCCGCAGCGCCTCAGCAGCAGCAGCCCGCGCGCGCTCCCTCTGACGTACTCCGCGCTGACGCTCTGTTAGCTTCTGCTGCTAACTGCCCTTCCGCCTGCTGACGATCACAGGAAGTACAGCCGCGCGTAACCACGGCAACGGACATGACAAGGGGCGGGGTTCTTCTTCTTCTTCTTTTAATTGGCGGTTGGCAAACAACTTTTTGGAAGCATTACCGCCACCTACCGAAATGGAGTGTGAGTCTGGGTGTAAACTACCTCTACTATAAACAAAATAATAATTAAATAAAAAAATATATATTATTATTATAATAATAAAGAAAATAAAAAAAGTAAAGAAAGAGTGAAAGAAATGAAAGAGAGAAGCTATTATAAAGGGGCGGGGTTTCAGCTGGCTTCCGGAGACGCCGGAACCGCTGAGACTGAATCAGAATCAGAATCACTTTTATTGCCGGGTGTGCGCACACACGAGGAATTTGACTCCGGTTCACTGAGCTCTCAAAGTACAAAACAGATAAAAAAGCGTAGACACAAACAAACAAACAAGCAAACAACAACAAAAATAAGTGCACAGTGCAAAGTAATCCAGGTAAGTCAAGTATGGAATAGTTAAACAAATATATACAGTGTGCACAGAATGACGGTATAAGTGTTCAGATATTTTACAAGTGATATTACTGATATATATATATATATATATATAAAGTGATATAGAGAAGCGCCGTAAACAAAACACAACAAACAAACACGTAATTATTACATAATTAACATATAATAATAAATAAATGTAGAACATTATCTTCATAGATTAAACATTAATAAACACCACAAATATTCCGCTATTATCAATTAATTTATCAAGCATTTGTTATTTTAGTGATATAATAAATTATATGAATTATAATTATTAAATGAATCTTAAATACATAAATCTGTCAAGAGAATCTCACAAAGCAGATTATTAAACACCAAAGATAATTCACTATTACATGTGAATGGTCTAATTTTGATTTCTTTTTTTATTTTAAACGTTTTTAAGGTGACATAACTATGATTTCATTCATTCTTCCAGTCTTATTTGCAAATAGAATTAAACCCAAAAGCTTTGTAGATTTTTTTAAATCTTCAAGTGATAAAAAAATCAAATCCCTGAACACACTGTGTGGACACAGTTGCTGAATTATGAGCAATAGCTTTAAAAAAAAAAAAAAGCATAATTTATTTTAACTTATATTTATATTTACGATTTAAAAAAAATAATTTAGGCGTCTTCGTTAGTGAGGCAAAATTAATGTTTGGAAAAAATCTTATTTAGGTACAATAATTGGAAATTAAAAATGCTAATGGGAATAATTTGTGTATATAATAAAGGCAATAGAAATTTGTGTTTATTAAATTACATTCAAAGAGACTGAAGTAAGAAATAGGATGAAAAAAATAAAATGCAAAAAATACCTAAATAGACAACAACAACAATAATAATAATAATAATAATAATAATAATAATCTACATTTTTATTCCCTTCTAAAACTAATTATTAGTGAGGTACAACTGTGTGAAGAGAATAAAAACACATTTTGTAAATAATATTTACACACACACAAAACATTGAAATATTAAAATAATTTTTACTGTATAATAGTCCTGTACATGAGCACGCGCATGCCTCTGCGCGGTGACGTCATTTCCTGTGCCGTGTTGTTGGACTCCATTTTCTCTGAAAAACATCAGAGGAGCCGCTGCGGGGGGAGGGGAGAGAGAGAGGGGGAGGGGCGGCGGGGAGCTTTATAGTCTTTATGGTGAATAAACGGCGTTATTTTAATGTATAATCTGTGATGTATATTCAGTGTGTTCGTGTTTCGCGGTTGTGAGTGAATAATAAAAGTGTTAGTGTAGGTTTAGGAGGTCGCTGTTTGACGCGCATCAGAACCAGAACCGAGTTTATTTCCGAGTCCGTTATCTCACAGACAGGGAATCCGCTTTGGAGCCTGAACAGGTAAGATGGGAGAATAATGAAAAAAAAAGACAAAAGTAGATATATAAATAGAATAAAAATAAGAAGAACCTAAAATATACACATTTGAAAAGTGGACATATTTGGGGGGTTCTGAAGTCCAAGCTGTACAGTATGATCCGGAATGTGCAATTAAATATTAATTTTAAACACTTTATACTTTTACTGAACCCTTGGTTTCCCCCTCGGGCTGAAAGAGCAGCTCTGAGGGACATAAAGGAGTTGACTGTCATGCTGTGATGCAGCTGTGTTCCAGCTGTTCTGCACTTCACTACACTCAGACACGAGGGAACCAGAACACTAGCTCAGTAAGTGCAGGATAAATAATAAAAGACTGAGAAATTCCTGAAGGGAATCACAACAGTTTCAACAAGGATTTGATAAAGATTCAAGACACCGAGAGAGAGAGAGAGAGAGAGAGAGCATGCAGAAAGCACAGAAGAAAAGAAAGGATGAAATAGGGTGGTAAAAAGAAAGGAAGAAATGAAAGAGATAAGAGAGAAAGGGAAAGAAAAAAGATTAGATAAGAAGGAAGGTGGAGTGAAAGAACAAACAGAAACAGAAGAACAAACAGAAACATCCTGTCTGTCTGATCTGTATGTAGTTCATCTCTCTCTCTCTCTCTCTCTCTCTCTCTCTCTCTCTCTGTAGTAAAATGCTGTGATGTTGGACAGTGAGACTGAAACCTGTTGTGGGGACACGAGATGTTTTCATCCTCACAGCTGTCATCCTGTCGCTGTGATCACTGAGACTTGTGGACGGTGAGCGAGCGGAAGGTTGTGTTCATTCTGAGGTTCAATTAGTATGAAACATGGAGGAACACGGAGATGACAGTCCCATCACCCTAATCATCCGCGCTCCAAACCAGAAATATGACGACCAGACAATCAGCTGCTTCCTCAACTGGACTGTGGAGAAACTGAAGAAACACATTGCTAATGTTTATCCCAGCAAACCGGTGAGTGTGTGTGTGTGTGTGTGTGTGTGTGAGAGAGAGAGAGAGAGAGAGAGTGACTGCACACTGACTGAGGTAATGTGTACGTTGTGTCTTTCAGTTGTCCCGAGAGCAGCGGCTCATTTACTCCGGCCGTCTTTTACAGGATCACCAGCAGCTCCGGGACGTGCTCCGGCAGGTACAGGAACAAAATTACAACAAAAAGCTAAAGTTTTCATTCTGAGCACACAAACAGTAATAAACGCACTAAAATCTGTACAGGAACCAGAGCTGCTGAATCAAAACTCACTTCCTGTTTGTATTTCCCCTCCTTCAGCAGGACGAGTATCACATGGTCCACCTGGTGTGTGCACCCCGGAATCCCCCAGGTGACCCCTCAGTGACCTCTGACCCCAGCTCTACAGTAAGTCATAGCAGTTGCAGTAAAATTCAGTGCAGGAAGTGCACACACAGCAACAGCGTTTTTATTTACATGGAAAATGCCTTCTTCCAAAATCACACGGTGAAGCGTACGGTAAAGTGAGCGTCCCGAGCGGCGGTTGGTTTGCTCTCACACATGAGGAAGACAAGAGTATTCACATCTAACATTTGATATTAGTGTTAAACCCACCATGTGCTGACACGCCCACTTGTGTTTCACAAAGAACACTTTCTGATAAAAGCGTTCAGACCTTCATCATCTGAAAAAATAAAATCTGACATTTCACTCAGTCACAATCTGAACTGGAGGTTTGTTCCTCAGGATGAGAAATAAATCATTATATAAGTGAAGTTTGAAGTCATGTACATTTATGTGCTTTCTCAGAATACAGCCTCTGCTGACCCCGCCCCCTCTGCCTCTCCATCCAATCAGAACATCCTGGACCCCTCGTTCACAGGGAGCGCAGATGGCATTCGACACCGAGGAGGTTCTGCTGACGCTCAGCAGCGGTAGAACACCATGCCTTTACACACAATAATAAACTGCATAAATATTTCATTCAGATATACACTCGAGAGTTCTGTATTACTGACGTGCGTGTGCGTGCGTGCGTGTGTTCGGCAGGCCTGAGGGAGTCGTGTTTCCTGCAGCGCCCCCTGCTGCATTTCCAACTCACAGCGCGTACTCTCCTGTACAGATGCTGTGGTGGCAGCGTGTTTACGCACAGCATTACTACATGCACTAGTAAGTCACTTATAACTGTTAAGTATTCATTCTTATTAGAATATTCAGTTGCGTATGATGATTAACACTAATTATCATACCATCAGTCAGGCTGCAATGGCTGCTGCTCAGGTTCCGCCCCCTCCGGTTAACCCTGGCCCATCAGTCACTCCAGCTCCAGCCCCGGTTCCAGTTAATCCCGCCCCACTGCAGCAACCAGTGAATCGGAACCCTCAGATGAACGCTCAGGGTGGGGCTGTGCAGAACGAGGACGAGCTGAACCGTGATTGGCTGGACTGGTTGTACACAGTGTCGCGCGCCGCTGTCCTCCTCAGCATCGTCTATTTCTATTCGTCTTTTAGTCGCTTCGTCATGGTGATCGGCGCCATGCTGCTTGTCTACCTGTGAGTCTGATTTACTTTATCGTTTTCGGTTTATCTTTTTTCCTTCTATATTTTTATAACTTTTTTCCCGAGAAACAGAAATAACCAGAATGACAGGAATAATATGACTGAAAGAAAACTAACGTGTGTGTGTGTGTGTGTCTGTTAGCCACCAGGCAGGATGGTTCCCCTTCAGGATGGAGCTGCAGAACCCTGGAGCAGCAGACCGACCTCCAGCTGAGAATGACAGAAACCACAACATGCAGGAAATGGTGAGACAGAAACAACAAACACCACAGAGATCACTTCTTAAACACCAGATAGACACCTGTCTGTCTTCTTAAACTGTCTGTCTCTCTGTAGGAGCGCATTATGGATGATGGTCTTGAGGATGATGATGGCGACAGTGGTGATGAAGGTTCTGATGAAGCTGCTGCTCCTCAGCCGAACTTCCTCACATCCACATGGTCCTTCATCAGCACCTTCTTCACCTCGCTGGTTCCTGAGGGTCCTCCTCGCGCCGCGAGATAAACACACACTCTGAACTTTGAACCCTTACAGACAAAATAAACAGATATCGAAACAGCAGCATTGTGATTGACTCGTCTGCTGTGTTTCTGCTGAATGAGTGACGCTGCTCACGTTTGTAATCTCCACCGCTGTCTGGTTCTTCGTCAGGTGACACAAACAAGTAGAACGCCCCTGCGTTTGTCTTCCCCATCACTAGAACTTTTCTTTTAAAAAAATGTTGAAACTGCTTCAGTTCTCCAGTTTCATTCATTATATGTAAATAAAAGACATTTACAGATTTAAATATTTGCATCTCATTGATCTGAAGTCTGTTTTTGATGAAACTGATGAAACAGTTCAGTGTGATGAAGTTTATTTGCTCCTCACGTCTCTGCAGTGATGAATTAGGCCACCAGGAGGAGCCATTTAGCTGCAATAGAAAAACTCAGAAACTCATCCCACCTCACAACCCAGTGAGATTAGAACGCCTTCATTTCTCCTGAGGGGGTGAAGATCACCAGTGTCTTTATACTGGATGGAGTTTGGGATAAAAGAGGAAAGTGGGCGAGGTGTAGAAAAAGTTTTTCCTCATATCAGTACTGTCAGGTTTCATAAACACACCTCAAAATTCTACCCCCCCCCCCCCCCCCCCCCCCTTGAGAATAGAGCTATAAAGATGAAAATAATTTGAAACAGAAAAGCGGGTGTGTTTGGTGGAGGGGTGTGTGTGTGTGTGTGTGGTGATTTGAGATGTTGCTGCACTTTTGAGCCTCAGAAGGTCTCTAATCAAATGAAGATAGATTTTGTTTAGTTCATCGTAACAACACAATTAATTATGCATGAGGAGACATTAGTGCTTTCGGCTTTGGGCCTCTTAAGTAACTGACTAAATCGGGTTAAAGTCTCTTTAGTCCGGACTGCAGCACTGTTATCAGGGGACACACACACACACTCACACACTCGTTTCCATCATCATTAGGAAGTGAATGAGGTTGTGTTTCTACTGCAGCCTTCTTGGAGCAGTTTAGAAGGAGACTCTCACAGAGATGCAAAAGAAATGAAACATTTCAGCTTTATGTTCATTAATGAAAATTACAATTAGACACAAAGTGTAAACTATTTATAATAATTCATATCCCACAGTAAATTGTTCCATATTTCCATAGTAAATTACTGAAATCGACTGAGGAGCTTCAGGACTTGGCGTTGGCAAAATGAATGACAATGGACAGCAGCTGCTGGAGTTCTGCACTGAACACCAGATGTGTGTGACCAACACCTTCGTTGATGGCAAACTGCACCACAGAGTCTCATGGCACCACCCCAGGTCTTCACATTGGCATCAGCTGGATGTTGTACTTACAAGAAGACGTAACCTGAACTCAGTGAAAGCCACTAGGTCCTACCATAGCGTGGACTGTGACACTAATCACGCCTTAGTCATCTCCAAAACAAAGATCGTAAAGAAGAAGTCCCACTCTGCAAAGTAGCCAAAGATCCTGAGACTCAACACTGTCAACATGCGTGACCTAGCACGATGCCGAGAGTTTGTCTCAAAGCTCGAGGACCACTTGGGGAGCCAACAACCCGCAACACAGTCTCCTGACGAGAAATGGGAAGAACTGTACTGCACTGACATGTATGAAACAGCCATGGACACCTTTGGTGAAAGGCAGAAAATGCGTGAGGATTGGATGGAGGAGTATGCTGATGTACTGCTTCCTCTCTTGGAAGAGAAGCAAAAAGCCCTAATAGCCTACAACTCTTCATCCACACAGTCACATTCCGACCAACTTAAGCTCACCAAAAGCAAACTGCAAAGAGAATCCCGTAGATGTGCCAATGCTTACTGGACCAAGCTCTGCTCAGACATTCAGATTGACATGGACAGAGGAGACATGAAAACAATGTTTGAAAATATCAAGGTTGCTGTTGGACCAAGCAAGAGCAAAGTGGCTCCCATCAAGTCTAAAACTGGTAAACTCATAGTGGACAAGAAGAAGCAGCTAGAGTGCTGGGTAGAACAATACTCGGACCTCTACTCAGTGGAACACCATTTTGAAGACCATGTACCACTGATCTCTCTCCTGGAGATGTCTGAACTCGATACCATGCCAACCATAGAGGAGCTGAGCAAAGCAATCGACCAACTCACCTGCGGCAAAGCCCCAGGTACTGATGCCACACCTGCTGAATTGCTTAAACTGAACAAAGCGGCCATCCTGCCACACTTATATCAACTTCTGATTCTGTGCTGGCAAGAAGGATCAGTGCCATCAGCTATGAAGGATGCCAACATCATTACTCTTTACAAGTAGAAGGGCAATAAAGGAGACTGCGATAACCACAGAGGGATCTCTCTACTGAACATCGCAGGCAAAGCCCTTACACGTGTCATCCTAAGAAGATTGCAACAGTTAGCTGAGAGAGTGTTGCCCGAAAGTCAGTGTGGTTTTCATGCTAAACGTTCAACAACTGACATGATCTCCTTAAGACAGAGCTTTCTTTTTCTCTCCTCCTGTGTAAAGACCACAAGTGGAGGCCATCCACATCGGGTCTGCTTTAATATCAACAGATCTTCATTTAAGGTATGTGAATCTTTTCATCATGGCACACCTTCAGCCTGTTCAGTGTGCTGAGTGCAGGATGTTTAGTCATTCTTCCTCCGTCGCTAGCGATAGCTTTATTAGCTTTATTTGTGATAAGTGCAGATTAGTTAGCTCTCTGACGGAGAAGATTACAGTGCTAGAAGCGCGTGTCCAGGCTTTAGAGCAGGTTAGTGAGTGTCAGAACAGTGTAGTTTCTGTTAGGGAAAGTCTGGATGCCCTAGGTGGAGTTAGTAATCCCCCAACTCCGGCATTAGAGCCCTTACAGCGAGGTGAATGGGTGACGACTCGGCGGCATAAGCGTAGAGCCAAAGCTACCGCTGAGGCTCGCCCACGGGAGCACCACTCCTCTCCGCGTCACGTGCCGAACAGGTTTGCTCTCCTTAGTGATGCACCCACTGAGAAACCTGAAAGAGCTCTGGTTATAGGGGACTCTATCATACGGCATGTGAAATTAGCTCAGTCTTTAGGGGCACCAGCAGCTTTAGTCAGGAGCCAGGGCGCCGGACATAGCAGGTAATCTTAGGGTCCTAGGCAAGCACAGGTTCTCAAAGATAGTTATCCATGCAGGAGCTAATGATATACGCCTTCGTCAGTCTGAGGTTACTAAGAGTAACTTTGTAGAGGTGTTTAAATTAGCAAAGGCGATGTCCGATGCTGTAGTATGCTCTGGCCCCATCCCAATGCGGTGTGGCGATGTAGCTTACAGCAGGTTATGGTCACTGAACTGCTGGCTGTCCAGGTGGTGCTCTGAAAACAGTGTGGGCTTTATAGATAATTGGGCTAATTTTGAGGGCACTGCTGGCCTGTTAGGGCGGGACGGTATCCATCCCACTCAGGAAGGTGCTGCTCTCATTTCCTGCAGCATAGGTCATAGTCTCAGAACAGGCCTAGTTAATTTCTGACAATCCAGAGCCAAGGCCAGGGAGCAGACGAACAGGCTAAACCGACTGTCTGCTAGCTGCACAGAGTCGTCACTCAGGGTCCACTACATCGAGACTGTGTCTGTTCCCCGAGCTCAACAAAAAGGTAGAAATTTTCAGAGAGTTTGTTCCAGTAACCTAATCAATATAAAATTAGATCAGACTGACTGTACAGCTGCTGCCAGCACCTTTGATCTAAAGGTGGGGCTATTAAATATTAGATCTCTTACATCTAAAGCGCTAATGGTTAATGAACTCATTACTGATCAGGAATTTAAAGTACTTTGTTTAACTGAAACATGGATTAAGCCAAATGAATATATAGCATTAAATGAAGCGAGTCCTCCTGGATACAGTTATATACACCAGCCTCGTCTAACTGGAAGAGGAGGAGGCGTCGCGGTTATTTATAACGATTATCTAGGTGTAACACAAAAACCTGGTTATAAATTTAATACATTTGAAGTTCTTCATACTCATATAATGTATGTAGCCTCGAAAAATAAGTCTACCCAGTTAATTCCATTGCTTATTATTTACAGGCCCCCGGGGCCATATTCTGAGTTTCTTTCTGAATTTGCAGATTTTATCTCAGATCTGGTTATTTCCTTAGACAAAGCTTTAGTTGTCAGAGATTTTAATATTCACTTCGATAACCCAGAAGACCCTTTAAAAACAGCGTTTGTGTCCATCTTAGATTTAGTCGGGATTAATCAGAATGTCATAGGACCGACCCATAATGGTGGTTACACCCTTGATCTAATACTAACATTCAGATTAAACGTAGACAATATAGTCACACTTCCACAGTCTGAAGTTATCTCAGATCATTGTCTCATCTCATTCAAACTATGTCTGAGTAATAATATATGCACCTCACCACGCTACTGTATTAAACGTACTTTCACGTCAACTACTGCACAGAGCTTTATAAATGATCTCCCAGAGTTATCAACTTTGATTGGGTCACTGTCAGCCCCTGCAGAACTTGATCAGGCAACTGAATGCTTAGAGTCAACATTCCGCCATACTTTAGATAATGTAGCTCCTCTAAAAAGGAAAATGGTCAGAGACAAAAAATTAGCACCCTGGTATAATGATGACACTCGCACATTAAAACAGACCACTCGAAAATTGGAACGTAAATGGCGTCAAACAAAATTGGTAGCGTTCAAATTAGCGTGGAAGGAGAGCTTCCTGAAGTATAGAAAAGCTCTTAGTGCTGCGAGATCAACATATCTCTCCTCCCTAATAGAAGATAACAAAAATAATCCTAGATTCCTATTTAATACTGTCGCAAAATTAACCAGGAATAAGTCCACTATAGACACATGCACACCTGCAGTATGTAGTAGCAACGACTTCATGAATTTTTTTAATGACAAAATTGAGAATATCGACAAAAAATTCAAACTACTAATTTAAGGTCAGACAATGAAAGTGACCTTGTAGTTAACAATATAACTGTATCAGATCATCAGTTAGAATGTTTTACTCCCCTTAAAGAAACTGAATTACTTTCATTAATCTCGGCATCAAAAGCCTCAACTTGTGTACTAGATCCCTTACCTACACGTCTATTCAAACAGATAATGCCTGGAGTAATTGAACCGCTTCTAAAAATAATAAATTCTTCTCTTATGATTGGCTATGTACCCAAATCCTTTAAACTAGCAGTTATCAAACCCCTGATTAAAAAACCTGACCTTGATCCCTGTCAGCTGTCCAATTATCGGCCAATATCAAACCTCCCCTTTATCTCCAAGATCCTTGAAAAAGCTGTGGCACAGCAGTTATGCTCATATTTACATAGGAATAACATCCATGAAATGTATCAGTCAGGATTTAGACCCCATCATAGCACAGAGACAGCTCTGGTTAAAGTAGTAAACGACCTACTGTTGGCGTCTGATCAGGGCTGTGTCTCGCTACTTGTGTTGCTTGACCTTAGTGCAGCATTTGATACCATTGATCATTCCATTCTTCTGGATAGACTAGAAAATGTTGTGGGAGTTAAGGGAATGGCCCTCTCCTGGCTCAGGTCTTATCTAACTGATCGTTATCAGTATGTTGATATAAATGGTGAAATTTCTAGACGTACTGAGGTAAAGTTTGGTGTTCCACAAGGTTCTGTCTTGGGTCCACTGCTTTTTTCTCTATATATGTTACCTCTGGGCGATATTATTCGTAAACATTGTATTAGTTTCCACTGTTATGCTGATGACACACAGTTGTATGTCTCTGCAAAACCTGATGAGAGACACCAGCTTAATAGAATTGAGGAATGTGTGAAGGACATTAGACACTGGATGCTTATTAATTTCCTTCTGCTTAACTCTGACAAGACTGAAGTACTTGTGCTAGGACCACATACAGCTAGAAGTAAGTTTTCTGATTACACAGTGACTCTGGATGGCCTTTCTGTTTCTTCACGTGCAGCAGTAAAAGACCTCAGAGTGATTATTGACCCCAGTCTTTCATTCGAAACTCACATTGATAACATCACCCGGATAGCTTTCTTTCATCTCAGAAATATTGCAAATATAAGAAATTTAATGTCATTGCGTGACGCAGAAAAACTAGTCCATGCTTTCGTTCCCTCCAGGTTGGATTACTGTAATGCCTTACTGTCTGGATGTTCCAATAAGTGCATAAACAAGCTCCAGTTAGTTCAAAATGCAGCAGCAAGAGTCCTTACTAGAGCTAGAAAATATGACCCCATCACTCCTGTCTTATCCACACTGCATTGGCTCCCAATCAAATTTCGTATTGATTATAAAATACTACTATTGACCTTTAAAGCACTAAATGGTCTCGCACCACAGTACCTGAGTGAACTTCTGCTCCTCTATGACCCGCCACGCCTACTTAGATCAAAAGGTGCAGGCTATCTGCTGGTACCTCGTATAGTGAAGGCTACATCAGGGGGTGGAGCCTTTTCTTACAAAGCCCCACATTTATGGAACAGCCTTCCAAGTAATGTTCGGGAATCAGACACAGTCTCAGCATTTAAGTCTAGGCTGAGAACATATCTGTTTAGTCAAGCCTTTTGTTAATGGTGTTTATGAGGTAAAGGTGTAGATCTAGAGAGTCCTCAGACACAGAGTGTTTTGGTAAACTGGGATGTATGGATGCTGTCAGTCCCCACTCGCTTGCTCAGTTGAGTTTGTTGATGGTGTAGTGGCTGCTGCTTTATGTCCCGGGGCTCCCTCATGCCTGTGTTACCTTCTGGCTCTCTCCTTTTAGTTATGCTGTCATAGTTAGTTGTCGGAGTCCCTGCTTGTACTCGGTGCAATATGTATACTGTTCCTACTTATTCAGGTGACATTGGGCATACCTAACCACCTGTGTTTTCTTTCTCTTCCCCCCCCCCCCACCCCAAATCTGTCCCTCTGAGTTACATGGAGTCAACAGGAAATCTTTTGGTGGAGACGGTGGAGACCTCAACTGGCTATCGTAGCCTGCAGGGAATCGGCCGTCAGACTTTCTGTCGCATGTCCCAGACCCGGTGAAATGTCACTGAATTGTCTTGGCCAGCCCTAAGGGTCCCATCTGCATCTCATCATTGCTGAGGAGTGTGCTCCCATCACCCAATCAAGCATCCAGCCAGAGCAGGTCATGATATATTTTACCATATTAACATGCCATTCTTGTGTGTTATGCCTGATATAAAGACTATCATCTCTGCGAGCCTACCACACAGATTTAATACTTGTCATTTTTAGGGCATACCTAACAACATGTGTTTTCTTTCTCTCTCCCCCCCCCCCCCCCCCCCCCATCTGTCCCTCTGAGTTACATGTTGGTCCTGGGATTGAGATGCTGGCCTCTTCTGCCCCTCGGACCTGCTTGATCCATCCTGGTGACCTGTGTCTGGTCGGAGTTTTATCGCACCGCTCCTGTGAAGGATGGCCCCATGAGGACAGTTGAGGGTTATACCTGGAGGATGCTCTGGACTCTTACAGTAATGCTTTTATGGCTGAGGACTACAGTTGTCTTGCTAACTTTAGGACTGCAGTTATCATGAACAGTTTTGCACTCAAGTTTCCATCAATGAAGAGTTTATAACATCAACGAAACTGACTTCATGTTAAAACTGTTAATATTATAGTCAGGCTGTCTGTTGTTGCCCAAATGAGGATGGGTTCCCTTTTGAGTCTGGTTCCTCTCGAGGTTTCTTCCTCATGTCGTCTGAGGGAGTTTTTCCTTGCCACCGTCGCCACAGGCTTGCTCATTGGGGATAGATTAGGGATAAAATTAGCTCATGTTTTAAGTCGTTCAAATTCTGTAAAGCTGCTTTGTGACAATGTTTATTGTTAAAAGCGCTATACAAATAAACTTGACTTGACTTGACTTGACAGTTGCAAGAAAAGTGCCAGGAGCAGCAAAAGCCTCTCCACATTGCCTTTGTAGACCTAATGAAGGTATTTGATATGGTTAGCAGATCTGGATTATACAAGGTCCTCAGAACTGTTGGGTGTCCCCCGAATCTGCTGAAGCTAATATCCTCCCTCCATGACGGGACGCAAGCCACTATCCAATTCGACAAAGCAAGATCAGAGGTCTTCGAAATCAGAAGTGGGGTTAAGCAGGGATGTGTACTGGCACCTACTCTCTTTGGCATTTACTTCGTGGTCTTGTTGGAAACAGCATTCCGGGGCTCTTGAGGGGATGTTCTTCTACATTGGAGGACTGACGGCTCCTTGTTTAATCTCGCTCGACTCAAAGCCAAAACCAAGGTGAGACAGTTGACACTTTGTGACCTGCTGTTTGCAGACGATGCCACACTCATTGCACACGACCCAAACATCCTCCAGGAGATGATCAACAGCCTGAATGAAACCTATAAGGCCTTCTTCCTGGTTATGAATGTTAAGAAAACCATCGTGCTCCACCAAGGTACAATCAGTGACCCAGAGCCAATAATACTCAACAACAAGCCTCTCTACAACGTACATAAGTTCCATTACTTGGGATCTATAGTCACCACCTCTCTGTCTCTGGTTGAGGAGATCAACTGCAGGATTAGCAAAGCAGCCACTACTTTTGGCAAGCTGACCACATGAGTGTGGCAGAACAAATACCTCACCACAAAGACCAGAATCCAGATCTATGAGGCATGTGTGTTGAGGGCTCTTCTCTACACATCAGAGACATGGACCACATACAAGAGCCAAGAACACAAGCTGAACATCTTAAATCTTCGCTGCCTATGCAAAATCTCCAGCATCAAGTGGGAGGACCATGTGGCTATAACCAGAGTGCTTGAAATGTCTCACCAGTCTCCTATTCCTACCATCCTGAGCAAGAAAAGAATGAGATGGCTG
Source organism: Neoarius graeffei (assembly GCF_027579695.1). Taxonomy (NCBI): domain Eukaryota; kingdom Metazoa; phylum Chordata; class Actinopteri; order Siluriformes; family Ariidae; genus Neoarius; species Neoarius graeffei. Next base: position 68,948,600 of record NC_083587.1, read on the forward strand.
GGCCATGTCAGTAGAATGGAGGACACTCGCATCCCCAAGCAGCTTCTGTTTGGTGGTCTTGCTGGAGGACAACGTCATCGAGGATGCCCTAAATTACACAACAAAGATGTGTGCAAGGACACAATGAAGAGCCTCCAGATCAACCCTGACACATGGGAGGGAATGGCTAAAGACAGGAGTAAATGGAGTGCAGTGGTCTACAGGGGAGCCTCAGCATACAAGAGACAACAGCATGGTAACCATGAAGCAATGTGACAACACAGGAAGGTCAGAGCTGCCTCCTTCTCAACATCCATCGAGCTGATCTTCCCCTGCCGCAAATGCAGTCGCCCATGCCACTCCAATATTGGACGAATTAGCCATGAGCGTGCATGTCATTCATCTACAAGCAGCTGCTAAGATCGTCTGCGTAGACGCAAGAGAGCCAACAACTCATTGTTTTGTGTTTACCCAGTGCTTAGTGTTTTTTCAGTGTTTAGTGTTTATTTAGTGTTTACTCAGTGCTTAGTGTTTATTCAGTGTTTAGTGTGTGTTGGGTGGCACGGTGGTGTAGTGGTTCGCACTGTCGCCTCACAGCAAGAAGGTCTGGGTTAGAGCCCCGTGGCCGGCGAGGGCCTTTCTGTGCGGAGTTTGCATGTTCTCCCCGTGTCTGCGTGGGTTTCCTCTGGGTGCTCCAGTTTCCCCCACAGTCCAAAGACATGCAGGTTAGGTTAACATGAGGCGGCTTTGGGGTGAGGTGCCCTTGAGTGAGGTACCGAACCCCTGACTGCTCCCCGGGTGCTGTAGTGCGGCTGCCCACTGCTCTGGGTGTGTGTGTGTGTGTTCACTGCTTCAGATGGGTTAAATGCAGAGGATGAATCTCACTGTGCTTGAAGTGTGCATGTGACAAATAAAGGTTTCTTTTTCTTCGTAGTCAGTGCTTAGTGTTTACTCAGTTGTCACTTTCAGACATTTCTTTATTAATCATGATGTATATTCACAGTGCATTATGAGCAAAACACACACACCAAGATAAACACCATATGAACACTAACAAAGTATTTCCCATACCATTTCCCATGTTCTATGGTTCTACTGTAAAACACTGCTGTTTGTTTTCATTTCTCCCTCGATGAGTCACGAGTGTGTGCCCTTCCCTTAATCCAATCACTCCATCAAACTGCATTTATTTATTTATTTCCTTTCTGAGGATGGAGTGATTTTTATCAGCGGGAGGAAACACGTCCCTTCATCCTGCTGAAACGGTGAATAAGGGCTGAATATCGATCCGCTCTGGATAAAAAATACACAGCACATAGAAACGATGCTGTAGTGTTTATCCACATGCTCTGTGTGTGTGTGTGTGTGTGTGTGTGTTCCATTAGCACTCATTTGATGTAACACACTCCACTGTCTGCATGAAACACATGAGGAAAAGCTTTCCACTGCAATACATAATCATTCTGAAACCTTTTATATCATCATCATCTGTCCCTTGTCCTGTTTTAGAAAAACTCATCGCCTCATCCTCTGGTCCACAAACATCTCAGTTAATGCATCACTTCACCATGAAAGCCCCCCCCCACACACACACACACACTGCAGCAGAAGTTTATTCCAATCATTCCAAGTTTCCTGTTTACAGTCCGAAGATTCCTGCACTTCCTGACTCAGCTGTCCACCAGTTCATCACAGGAGGGACTCTGGGGCTCAGAAGCACATGGTGGAAGCGTGGAGGTTTAATCACTCACCTGGAGATTAGCAGGAAGTGATAACATCAGCCAAAGTGTCACACAAAAGTTCTAGTTCTGGGAATAAGGGCCCGTTTACACGAGGACACTGTCGGGTAAAAACGACTAAATATTTTATCAGAAGTGCCTTTCGTTTACACTAGGACGGCGTTTCCGAGGCTGAAAAACGGATAAAATTGAAAACGCCTTTCAAAGTGGATAAGTTTAAAAACGGCCCCCGTTGCGTATCCGTCTAAACTACCCAATACGCGAAACTCTGCTCGGATCTGCTCACGTCGGGTACGCGTTTACGTCATACCTATGTCATATACTGCACATGCCAGCCCGGGAAGTAAGAAAGTAAGTAAAAAAGTAAGAGCATGTCTGATTACATCAATCCAACGGACCTTCAAGCTGCTCTGTGTTTTAATGCAGTAGATGTGTTTTCCTGCTCACCCGCCCGGCTGGAGCTCCTCAGTTTGGTGTCGCCAAGTTACACACACACACGCACGCGTGCGCCGCCTATTCAAGCCGCTCGTGAAACCATAAACCCGAGACTGAAAACAAAACTAGCAGCCGAACGGGTTTATTTTGCTGAGATGGACACTGCCTTTTCTCTTCTTCACCGAAACAAGAGTGAGTGTTACTTAATAAAGGCAGATTAAAAGAGTTTCGGTTTGCTCCTGCTCCTCCCTCGAGCACTACAGTACCTCAGCCGGTGTTCTGAAATTTCTTCCTACCTATAATTTCTTCCTACCCGGTGTTCTGTAAAGTTATCCTAGCAAGTTCTCATACAGACCGTTTTATTATTCAAAACAAGTCATTACAAATTATTTGACTCGGCCAAAGACTCGACCAATACGCACAAAACATAAAAATCGGCAAATGCGTGAAATTCTCACCGATTTTCTATCAGCCCAGCTGATCGGTGGGACAAAACTACTGTTGAATTTTCCTACCCTCCTGGATTTCGCGCATGCGTAGTAGGCTTGGTAGGATAACTTGACAGAACAGCGGCGCAGATGTGCAGATCAGACAAGACGGAAGACGTTGCGCATGCGTGCAGACATAGCGGAGACATTTATGCGTCACCGTATACACGCAGATTTCCTCCTTGAAAACGGTCGTGTAGACGCGGAAAAAAGTGAGAACAAAAACGGACTTTTGCGTTTTTGTTTCATACCGTCCCCGTGTAAAGTGGGCCTAAAACTCTACACTTTTATTTTAAAGACAACAAATCTCGAACCCCTCCCTGTCAGGGAACCCTACAGCAGGGTGTATGTATCTTTGAACTATACAAAGAACCTGCTCCAGATATCCTGAAGCACCACCCATATCTAACACACTTGTGCTATACAGACTCTCTGATTGGCTGCATTTATTCTGCCTTCACTTACTCCTCAGAAGGTTGTGTGTTCGAGTTCAGAAGTCATGATTTCGGGGTGTGTTCAGTGACAGTGTGAGGAGAACCATATCATTTTTATTTATTGCTTGTATTATTTTAGCTTTTTTAATATTGTATACAGAATTTGATATGCGATTACTCACATGAACAAACTCAGACATTGCTGATATCTTTTCCACATGAGGCCCAACAGGAAGGGATGTCACTATTGACTGATGAGATGTTGAGGTGTTGCAGTGTTGGGGTATTGAGATGTTGGGATGTTGGACTGTTGAGGTGTTGGAGTGTTGGGATGTTGGTATGTTGGAGTGCTGGGATGTTGGAGTGCTAGGATGTTGCATTGTTGGAGTGCTGGGGTTGTTGGAGTGTTGAGGTGTTGGGATGCTGGAGTGTCGAGGTGTTGGAGTGTTGGAGTGCTGGGGTTGTTGGAGTGTTGAGGTGTTAGAATGCTGAGGTGTTGGGATGCTGGAGTGTCGAGGTGTTGGAGTGCTGGAGTGCTGGGGTTGTTGGAGTGTTGAGGTGTTGGAATGTTGAGGTGTTGGAGTGTTGGAGTGCTGGGGTGTTGGGATGTTGGAGTGTTGTGGTCTTGGAGTATTGGGATGTTGGAGTGCTGAGGTGTTGGAGTGTTGTGGTCTTGGAGTGTTGGAGTGCTGAGATGTTGGGATGCTGGAGTGCTGGGGTGTTTGGATGTTAGAGTGCTGAGGTGTTGAGATGTTGGAGTGCTGGGATATTGGTGTGTTGAGGTGTTGGAGTGTTGGAATGTTGGATAGTTGGAGTGTTGAGGTGTTGGAGTGCTGAGGTGTTGGGATGTTGGAGTGTTGGGATGCTGGAGTGTTGGGGTGTTGGGATGTTGGAGTGCTGGGATGTTGGTGTGTTGAGGTGTTGGAGTGTTGGATAGTTGGAGTGATGAGATGTTGGAGTGCTGAGATGTTGGATTGTTGAGGTGTTGGAGTGCTGGGGTGTTGCAATGTTGGAGTGTTGCGATGTTGCAGTGTTAGGGTATTGAGATGTTGGGATGTAGGAGTGTTGTGATGTTGGAGTGTAGGGGTGTTGGAGTGTTGTGATGTAGGAGTGTTGTGATGTTGGAGTGTTGTGATGTTGGAGTGTAGGAGTGTTGGAGTGTTGGGATGTTGGAGTGTAGGGGTGTTGGAGTGTTGGAGTGTTGGGATGTTGCGATGTTGAGGTGATGGAATGTTGGAGCGTTGGGATGTTGGAGCACTGAGATGCTGGAGTGTTGGGATGTTGAGGTGATGGGATTTTGGAGTGTAGGGGTGTTATCTTGAGGTGTTGGAATGTTGGAGCGTTGGGATGCTGGAATGTTGGAGTGTAGGCGTGTTGTGATGTTGGAGTGCTGGGATGTTAAGGTGCTGGTGTGATGAGGTGATGGAGTGTAGGGGTGTTGGAGTACTGAGGTGTTGGGATGATGGGATGTTGAAGTGTTGAGGTGTTGGAGTGCTGGGAAGTTGGAGTGTTGGGGTGTTGCAATGTTGGGGTATTGAGATGTTGGTGTGTTGGGATGTGGGAGTGTTGAGATGTTGGAGTGTTGAAGTGTTGAGGTGTTGGGATGTGGGAGTGTTGGGGTGTTGAGATGTTGGAGTGTTGATGTATTGGGATGGAGTGTTGGGATGTTGGTGTGTTGGGATGTTGAAGTGTTGAGGTGTTGGTGTATTGGGATGTGGGAGCGTTGGGGTGTTGAGATGGAGTGTTGATATGTTGGGATGTTGGTGTGTTGGGATGTGGGAGTGGGGTGTTGGAGTGTTGAGATGTTGGAATGTTGGGATGATGGGATGTTGAAGTGTTGGGGTGTTGAGATATTGGAGTGCTGATGTGTTGGGATGTTAGAGTGTTGGGATGTTGCAGTGTTAGGGTATTGAGGTGTTGGAATTTTGGAGTGTAGGGGTGTTGGAATGTTGAGATGTTGGTTCTTGGGGTGTTGGGGAGTAAACACTGCCAGTGTCAGGTGGTTATGTGGAGGTTATTCCTGAGCGTGCTGTTGGTGTAATTGGACTCAGCACAGTGTTCGTGTCTCTGCAGGCTGTGAGACAGTAAACGAGAATCTTCACTGGGTTTGAGTGATTATAGATATTTATATTTCTCCTCGTTTACAAATAACATTTTATCCTTTAATACTTCAAATGTTACATTAATGCATTAACACCATACCGTTGGTCTGTTTGTTTTTCTAGCAGAGTTGAATTTGATGAAATAATAAATATATTGCACTTAAAAATCATCCAAACAAAATATCCTGTGGTTAATATACATAAAGAAAAAACACACACAAGGAAAGTGTTTCTCACTCATACCGTTGCATACAATCTGGTTTGTGTTGGAGATGAACACACGCTGTTTATCAGGATTATCATCATCATGATACTGAATATTTTTGAGAGACAATGACGTCCTCAGTCAGAACCGAGTCAAACTTCTGAATCTGAGCAAAATTTTGCACAGAGCGTGCTCTCGGAGAAAGGACACATGCAACACTCTCCTACAAATATGTCCAAAATAAAAGAGTTTTGAAACCAGATGAACAGAACAGACACGGACTGAAGAAACTCTTTCCAAATCTGTCTCTCTCTCACACACACACACACACACACACACACACACACACACACACACACACACAGGGACATACTGTACTGGACACTCTCCACAGAAACACATTCATAAGCTTGTGTAAATGTTGATCTGGAAGGAGAAATGTATTTCTGTATCGTCTCTGGAAGGAGCCTCCAGTGTCAGCACTGTGTAACAGTCAGAGTTGAAGCTGGAACTTTACGTTTTCTGATGTCTTCAGGATAGAACAGTTTACACTTATTCTTTATGGTTTCTTGGTTTCTGCGTTTTTTTTTCTCTTATTAACTTGAAAGAATAGAGAGGGGCTGACGAGGGAATGACTGTTTATCGCTGCTATAATGTCAGTGAGAACAGGAACTCACTGTTTTCACTGAACATTAAATGTAACTATAAACGGATAAAAAGTATGATGTGTCATTCTTAATACAATATTTAATTGTTGTGGTTATAAGAGAAATAAAACACTCAGGGACATGCTGTTATAGAAAAATAATCACTTTCAGAATGGAAACAGGAACTCCATCACACCACACTGTTGCTGATTAGTTTTCTATTGCAGCACGACCCCAGCTGTTCTATTCCTTACACAGTGAGTCAGTTCTGTCGTGACTAAACATCCTTGGCTTTGTAGATCTCTCTCTCTCTCTCTCTCTCTTTCACTCACACACACAGAGTGTAATTTGGTTAGTGCTGGTTAATAAATGTGTGTCGATGTGACTTTACTGAGTCATGAATCAGCGCACACTCATTATTTACAGGTGAGGATGCCCTCGAGGAAAGAAACTCTGATCTGAGCATCTAACACTCTCCACAAATCTCATTTACACACAGGCGCGCACGCACACACACTGAACAGTAACACCTTTCTCCTTTAATTCTACTCATTAGCCAATGGCATCTTGATTTTATCTTTAAATAAATTATGAATGCTGTGTGATTCCGATTAAATCTTAATGAATGAACGAGTCTATTAATAAAAACATGCATCTTGGCCTCGATTAGCTCGGCTGCGTCCCAATCCAAATGTAGCAATAAAAAAAGCCCATACCTCCTTCTGTCAGGGTAAACATCGCCAAACTGAAAGTTTTAAACTGATCCCAGACATGACGCCCCCTAGAGGTACTACCCTTGACAGGCAATAAGGGGTTAAAACACCAAACTGGCTGTGTCCCACTGGTAAAGTATCTCTATCGCAGACTTTATCATTTTAACCTCTAAAAATGGCTGTGTTGCAATTGTAAAGATCACAAGCGAGCATGTATAAACCGCCCCCCCAAGTGCCTTCAGTGTGAGTGATTACGCACACAGCCAGCTTTCGTCCCAAATCAAATCCCATGCAACATCATCATTGTCCCGACCACACAGCGCCCCCTAGAGCCCTGGAGTTGGGATAAGGGGTTAGGACATAACACTGTCCAGAGTTTGTGGTGGTGTTATAACCGTAGAAAAGCAGCTAATCGTAAAGTTATATGCAGAATCAAGTCTCGACAGTACAGCGCCCCCTAGAGACACTGTTTGGTTTTCCATCTTGCACATATTGTTGGGCTGTGTTCCAATCCAAGTGTCTCTATAGCAGAGTCCCTCATCTTTATCATGCCTGATACAGGTGCAGAGCCACTCTGCAGATGCAGCCTCTGTGCAGACGCAGACACAGTGCAGACACTTCTCTTTTACAGACGCAGACACAGCTCCTGTCTGCCTGCAAGTTTTTTGTTACATTTTTGTCTGCAACATTTTTATGTACTTCATTTTTCTCTCCAGCGGAATCTCTGGGTCGTTCCACAGTAATAATGTCACATTATTTACATGTCAACAAGTAAAACTGCTTCTCCTTTAAACATAAGTGAAGTGAGTGTTCAGAATAAACAATGCAGTGCTCACAGCTCCCTCTTGTGGCAGGAGGATCACGTTCTGGCCATCTGGAATTGGATTTTACAGTTGTGTTTATTTCTCAGCAGCAGTGTCTTTACAGTAATGATCATGTTATTTACACCTTGAGCAGGCTCTGGATGGCGGCGTATGGACCCTGCCTCACATGTGAAGGAGATAAATAAACATCTTGAAAGTAAGTGTGTGTGTGTGTCTGTGTGTGTGTTTACATGCTCACAGCACCCACTTAAGGTTTTTTTTCCTCTAACATAAAGCAGATAAGGAGTTACAACATGCAGACTGTGTGTGTGTTTTCTGCATGGCGCCCCCTGTAGACAGTGGCACTCAAACGAAGGGTGTCATGACGGTGGAGGAGTGGCGCAGGCTCTGGATGGCAGCGTATGGACCCTGCTGGAAGTAGTGATGGTAACGCGGCATGTGGAAGGAAGGGAAGCTCGGCCCACTGGTGCCAGTCAGAGTGGGTGGGGCCAAGGGGACAGCCAGTCTGCCATAGGTGGGCAAAGAGCCTTGGATAGGGTGTGCCAGGGACTGAGGGGGCTGGAACCCTGAAAAACCCGAGGAGCCTGAAACCCACGAGCTCAAGGAAAGGTTATCAGACGCTGTGAAAGCAGAACCTAGAGAGAGAGAGACAGACAGAGAGTTTGACATTTATTGAACTACATACAGACATTTTTTAGTTCCAATCTGAAATGCAGGTGTACAGGTAGGTGTTCTGGACTTGTGTGTGTGTGTCCCCTCACCACGTGTGTGTGTGGTGTGTGTGTCCTCTCCGATTGTCTCCTCCTCTCCGGTGTACGTCCGTATGGGTGAGCGAGCGTACGAGTGTTTATGGATCAAACTCTCCACACTTTCCCTACAGCAGAATTTAAACACACACAACCATGACATGAATCTCCAGTGCATACACACACACACACACACTCTCAGTGTAACAGGACAGATGGAGAGGAAGTGTGGTGTGTGCTGGTCTTCAGTATTTTATTAGACTTTATAAGAACAGTGTTTGTAATAACAGAAATATTATTGCTCTGAATTCATAGCTAGCTACGGTACTCTTCTAACTCATGCTAATTCATGCTAGTGCTTGCTAATTCTTGCTAGCTCATGCTAACTCATGCAAATGTAACAATCTTGTGCATACTGAATACAGTGATATGTTAACATTCAGCATCCTTTAGTGTCCTCCTCCCCTCTGCTTAGTGATAACCATCTTGCTAACTGATGCTAGTGAAAGCTAGCTAACGGAACTCATGCGATGTGAACGCTAACAATAATGCATTGTTAGTGATATTTGTTATATATAATGTAATGAACATGTCTAATACACACAGTTCTGTGCAAAAGTTTGAGACACGTAAAGAAATGCTGTCGACCAAAAATGGCTTAAAAATCTCATCTCATCTCATTATCTGTAGCCGCTTTATCCTGTTCTACAGGGTCGCAGGCAAGCTGGAGCCTATCCCAGCTGACTACGGGCGAAAGGCGGGGTTCACCCTGGACAAGTCGCCAGGTCATCACAGGGCTGACACATAGACACAGACAACCATTCACACTCACATTCACACCTACGCTCAATTTAGAGTCACCAGTTAACCTAACCTGCATGTCTTTGGACTGTGGGGGAAACCGGAGCACCCGGAGGAAACCCACGCGGACACGGGGAGAACATGCAAACTCCGCACAGAAAGGCCCTCGTCGGCCACGGGGCTCGAACCCAGGACCTTCTTGCTGTGAGGCGACAGCGCTAACCACTACACCACCATGCCGCCTGGCTTAAAAATAATGAAATTAAATGTTTCAATATTAGAAAATACTATAAACAGTAATCAGTGAGCCATAATAAATGAAACAAAGTCAGTATTTGGTGTGAGACGACCCTTTGCTTTAAAAAGAAATCCATCTCAGGTCCAGTGAGGTCAGTTTTATGTGGAAATGATCTGTAGGTTTTACTGAGCATCTTACAGAACCAGCCACAGTTCTTCTGGACACTTTGACTGTCACACTCACTTCTTCATTTTACACCAAAACCCAGCAGCCTTCATTATGCTTTCTTTTTTCATCTGAAAAGTGCGCTCTTATGGAATACGCTGCTCAGATGCAAACTTTTTTTCTCGTCTCGTCTTCATCCGCTTATCCGGGGCCGGGTCGTGGAGGCAGCAGTCTGAGCATGGAAGCCCAAACTTCCCTCTCCCAGACACCTCGGCTAGCTCCTCGGGAAGAACACCGAAGCGTTCCCAGGCCAGCCGAGAGACATAGTCCCTCCAGTGTGTCCTGGGTCTTCCCCGGGGCCTCCTCCCGGGGGGACATGCCTGGAACACCTCCCCAGGGAGGCGTCTAGGAGGCATCCAAAAGAGATGCCCGAGCCACCTCAGCTGATTCCTCTCAATGTGGAGGAGCAGCGGCTCTACTCCGAGCTCCTCCCGAGTGACTGTGCTTCTCACCCTATCTCTAAGGGAGCGCCCAGCCACCCTGCGAAGGAAACTCATTTCGGCCGCTTGTATCCGCGATCTTGTTCTTTCAGTCATTACCCAAAGCTCATGACCATAGGCGAGAGTCGGAACGTAGATCGACCGGTAAATCGAGAGCTTCGCCTTTTGGCTCAGCTCCTTCTTCACCACGACGGACCGGTAAAGCGACCGCATCACTGTGGAGGCTGCACCGATCCGCCTGTCAATCTCACGCTCCATCCTTCCCTCACTCGTGAACAAGATCCTGAGATACTTAAACTCCTCCACTTGAGGCAGGACTTCTCCACCAACCTGGAGAGGGTAAGCCACCCTTTTCCAGTCGAGAACCATGGCCTCGGACTTGGAGGTGCTGATTCTCATCCCAGCCGCTTCACACTCGACTGCAAACTGCCCCAGTGCATGCTGAAGGTCCTGGTTTGAAGAAGCCAACAGGACATCATCATCTGCGAAAAGCAGAGATGAAATCCTGTGGTTCCCAAACAGGATTCCTTCCGGCCCCTGGCTGCGCCTAGAAATTCTGTCCATAAAAATTATGAACAGAACCGGTGACAAAGGGCAGCCCTGCCAGAGTCCAACATACACTGGGAACAGGTCTGACTTACTGCCGGCAATGTGAACCAGACTCCTGCTCCGTTCGTACAGGGACCGGACAGCCCTTAGCAAAGAGCCCCGAACCCCATACTCCCGAAGCACCCCCCACAGAATACCACGAGGGACACGGTCGAATACCTTCTCCAGATCCACAAAGCACATGTGGACTGGTTGGGCAAACTCCCATGAACCCTCGAGCACCCTATGAAGAGTATAGAGCTGGTCCAGTGTCCCGCGACCAGGACGAAAACCGCATTGTTCCTCCTGGATCCGAGGTTCGACTATTGGCCAAATTCTCCTCTCCAGTACCCTGGAGTAAACCTTCCCAGGGAGGCTGAGAACTGTGATTCCCCTATAATTGGAGCACACTCTCCGGTCCCCTTTCTTAAAAAGAGGGACCACCATCCCAGTCTGCCACTCCAGAGGCACTGTCCCCGACCACCACGCGATGTTGCAGAGGCGTGTCAGCCAAGACAGCCCCACAACATCCAGAGACTTGAGATACTCAGGGCGGATCTCATCCACCCCCGGTGCCCTGCCACCAAGGAGCTTGCAAACCACCTCAGTGACTTCAGCTTGGGTAATGGACGAGTCCACCTCTGAGTCATCAGCCTCCGTTTCCTCAATGGAAGACGTGATGGTGGGATTGAGGAGATCCTCAAAGTATTCCTTCCACCACCCGACAATGTCCCCAGTCAAGGTCAACAGCTCCCCACCCACACCGTAAACAGTGTTGGCAGAGTACTGCTTCCCTCTCCTGAGGCGCCGGATGGTTTGCTAGAATTTCTTCGAGGCCGACCGATAGTCCTTCTCCATGGCCTCACTGAACTCCTCCCAGTTCCGAGTTTTTGCCTCCGCAACTGCCTGAGCTGCAGCACGCCTGGCCTGCCGATACCAGTCAGCTGCCTCAGGAGTCCCGGAGGCCAACATGGCCCAATAGGACTCCTTCTTCAGCTTGACAGCATCCCTTACTTCCGGTGTCCATCACCAGGTTTGGGGATTGCCGCCACGACAGGCACCGGAGACCTTGCGGCCACAGCTCTGAACAGCCGCGTCTACAATGGAGGTAGAGAACATGGTCCACTCAGACTCTATGTCCCCTGCCTCCCTCGGAAGCTGGGAGAAGCTCTCCCAGAGGTGGGACTTAAAGACCTCCCCGACAGAGTGCTCGGCCAGATGTTCCCAGCAGACCCTCACCATACGTTTGGGCCTGCCAGATCTGTCTGGCTTCCTCCTCCGCCAGTGGCTCCAACTCACCACCAGGTGGTGATCAGTTGACAGCTCAGCCCCTCTCTTCACCCAAGTGTCCAAGACATAGGGCCGGAGATCCGATGAAATGACAAAGTCGATCATCGACCTCCGACCTAAGGTGTCCTTGTGCACTTATGGACACCCCATGCTCGAACATGGTGTTCGTTATGGACAAACCGTGACTAGCACAAAAGTCCAATAACAAAACACCACTTGGGTTCAGATCGAGGAGGCCGTTCCTCCCAATCACGCCCCTCCAGGTGTCACTGTCCTTGCCCACGTGAGCGTTTAAAGTCCCCCAGTAGAACAATGGAGTCCCCAGTCTGAGCACCTCTCAGTACCTCTCCCAGGGACTCCAAGAAGGCCGGATACTCTATACTGCTATTCGGCCCGTAGGCACAAACAACAGCAAGAGCCCTCTCCCCAGTGCGAAGGCGCAGAGAGGCGACCCTCTCATTCACTTGGGTAAACTCCAACATGTGGCGGCTGAGCTGGGGAGCTATAAGCAAGCCCACACCAGCCCGCCGCCGCTCACCATGGGCGACTCCATAGAAGTGGAGAGTCCAGCCCCTCTCGAGGAGCTGGTTCCGGAGCCCAAGCTGTGCATGGAGGTGAGCCCGACTATCTCTAGCCGGTACCTCTCAACCTCCCGCACAAGCTCAGGCTCTTTCCCCCCCAGCGAAGTGACATTCCATGTCCCAACAGCTAGCCGCTGTGTTCGGGGATCAGGTTGTCGAGGCCCCTGCCTTCGACTGCCACCCAATCCACACTGCACCGACCCCCTACGGCTACCTCTGTGGTACTTTTTTTCTGTAACATTTAATTTTGTGCTGGAAAATGAACATTTGGACTCTCAAATGTTTTTGTAATGACTCAATAATGTAGAAATCATAAAATAGAAATCTATAATAAGGTTTGTATTTTTAAAAAATGGGGGGGTAAGACTTTTGCACAGAACTGTAGATAAAGGTGAATTTTACAATATTGTGAATGTGGACACTTTAGAATAATTAAATCCCTTTCATAAAACTAAAACTGATTCCGATGTTTGTGATTTATATTGAAATGGATTTAAAAATACAACATTGTGAAAATATGATGAAGGAATAATGACAATGTTTAAGGTGATGGTGACTAACACACACACACACACACACACACACACACACACACACACACACACACACACACACACAGAGTCCCAAAGTCTCTCAATGAGGTTTAAAAACACACATGGGACTCTGCCTCTGTGTGTGTGTGTGTGTGTGTGTGTGTAAGTGCATTAGCGTGTGTTAGATTAGCTCCTCGGCGGTCGCTGTAGCTCAGAGTGCTCTGAATCGGGGAGCCATGCGTCCGAATTATGCTCACAATCCAGTTAGGGAAGTGCAATATCTGTCAGCAGCGCAATACAAATCTGTGTGTTTTTATCAGTGCTGTGTGTGTGTGTGTGTGTGTGTGTGTGTGCGCGCGCGTGCGTGCATGCGCGCGCGTGCAAGTACGATGTGGGGGGGGCTGGCTTCAATCAGGGCCCCGTCCCAAATCAAATTAGTCTGTGTTTTAGTGCACTGCCTGACTCCAGACTAATGCGATTTCTGCAGCTCCCTGAAGATCAATTCATCAGATCTCATCATTCACAACCCTCAGAGAGAGAGAGGGGAGAGGGGGGAGAGGGAGGGGGGAGGGAGAGAGAGAGAAAGAGAGAGAGGGGCAAGGGGGAGAGGGAGGGGGGAGGGAGAGAGAGGGGGGAGGGGGAGAGAGAGAGAGAGAGAGAGAGGGGGGGGAGAGATAGGGGAGGGGGGAGAGAGAGGGGGGAGAGGGAGAGAGAGAGAGAGAGAGAGAGAGAGAGAGAGGGGAGAGATAGGGGGAGGAGGGGCGGAGAGATAGGGGAGGGGGGAGAGAGAGGGAGAGAGAGAGAGAGAGGGGGGGAGAGATAGGGGAGGGGGGAGAGAGAGGGAGAGAGAGAGAGAGAGAGGGAGAGAGGGGGAGGGAGGGAGAGAGAGAGGGAGACAGGGGAGGGGGGAGAGATGGGGAGGAGGAGGGGGAGGGGAGAGAGAGGGAGAGAGGGGGGAGAGGGGGAGAGAGGGAGAGAGGGGAGAGATAGGGGAGGAGGAGGGGGGAGGGGAGAGAGAGGGGGGAGAGGGAGAGAGAGGGAGAGAGGGGAGAGATAGGGGGAGGAGGGGCGGAGAGATAGGGGAGGAGGAGGGGGGAGGGGAGAGAGAGGGAGAGAGGGGGGAGAGGGAGAGAGAGAGGGAGGGAGGGGGAGAGATAGGGGGAGGAGGAGGGGGAGGGGAGAGATAGGGGGAGGAGGAGGGGGAGGGGAGAGAGAGGGAGAGAGGGGGGAGAGGGGGAGAGAGATGGAGAGAGAGACGTGGGGGAGAGATAGAGAGAGAGACGGGGAGAGAGAGAGAGACGGGGAGAGAGAGAGAGAGATGGGAGGGAGAGAGAGAGGGAGACGGAGACGGGGAGAGAGAGAGAGAGAGAGAGGGAGACGGGGAGAGAGAGAGAGAGAGAGAGAAAGAGGGAGACGGGGAGAGAGAGAGAGAGAGGGAGACGGGGGAGAGAGAGAGAGAGAGAGAGAAAGAGGGAGACGGGGAGAGAGAGAGAGAGAGGGAGACGGGGAGAGAGAGAGAGAGAGAGAGAGAGAGAGGGAGACAGAGTGAGTTATATTTGGGAGGATGTTCCCTACACAGTCAGCCTTCTTCAGCACTCAGATAAAGTCTGTCTCAGTCTCGAGGCTGAACGTCTCCCTGAACTGATTCTGGATTTAAAGCAGTGTTTATGTTCCTCTGATGTCCCTTTTCCACCAAAGCAGTTCCAGGGCTGGTTCGGGGCCAGTGCTTAGTTTGGAACTGGGTTTTCTGTTTCCGCTGACAAAGAACTGGCTCTGGGGCCAGAAAAACCGGTTCCAGGCTAGCACCAACTCTCTGCTGGGCCAGAGGAAAGAACCGCTTACGTCAGCGGGGGGGCGGAGTTGTTAAGACCAACAACAATAACAAGACCACAAAAGATCGCCATTTTTAAGCGACGAGAAGCAGCAGCTGTACAAACATGAAGTCATCCATTATTATTATTGTTGTTGTTGCCGCTGCTGCTTCTTCTCCGTGTTGTTGTTGCTATGATATTCACGCCAAGGTTTATACAAACGCAGCGACGTCACTGACGTATACAGCAACGTAACTGATGTATACAACGACATAATGACGTGGCTCTGCTTAGCACCCCAAGCTATGGAAAAGCAAACTGGTTCTCAGCTGGCTCACAAGTTGAACGAGTTGTGAACCAGCACCGGCACCGGCCCCGAACCAGCCCTGGAACTGATTTGGTGGAAAAGGGGTATGAGTAATACGTTTCTGTGAGTCAATAAACAACAACAAACAGGAAGTGCAGATGTATATTTCCTGCTATAGGCATTTGGAGGGGTTAGGGAATAGGGAGCAGGCGTTTGGAGGGCTTAGGGAATAGGGAGCAGGCATTTGGAGGGCTTAGGGAATAGGGAGCAGGCGTTTGGAGGGCTTAGGGAATAGGGAGCAGGCATTTGGAGGGCTTAGGGAATAGGGAGCAGGCGTTTGGAGGGGTTAGGGAATAGGGAGCAGGCGTTTGGAGGGCTTAGGGAATAGGGAGCAGGCATTTGGAGGGCTTAGGGAATAGGGAGCAGGTGTTTGGAGGGGTTAGGGAATAGGGAGCAGGCGTTTGGAGGGGTTAGGGAATAGGGAGCAGGCGTTTGGAGGGGTTAGGGAATAGGGAGCAGGCGTTTGGAGGGGTTAGGGAATAGGGAGCAGGCGTTTGGAGGGGTTAGGGAATAGGGAGCAGGCGTTTGGAAAACACAGCCTAGCTTCAAACTCAGAGTAAGTGTTCTCTAACAGGAACATTATTTATTTATAGTACACCTCATGACTGTGTGTGTGTGTGTGTGTGTTTCTCAGTACCTCTCGATGTCTGTGAGTCTGGACGAGTCTCTGAAGCCTTTAGCAAACGGGTTGCTGTCGATCTTCAGCTTAGTGATCTGTAACACAGGACAAGAATTACATTAGATAGCCGTCTCTCTCTCTCTCGGTCTGTCTGTCTCTCTCTCTGTGTTGCTCTCTTGCTCTGTCTCTCTCCCTCTGTTGCATGCTGGGAGTGTGTGTGTGAGTGAGTGTGTGAGGATTCACGGTGAGAGCGCGATTGTTTGGGGTTCATCCCTTTCTTTTTTTCATACTTTGTTTCTTGCTTTAAGTATTAAAATAACTTTCAGTTTAGCGTTATCTAAGATTTTGTGTTAATTGTTGATTTAGTTTTGTGAGGAGGAAAGTGGTGACATGGCGGGGTGTAGGAATGGCGTCTCACCTGGTTGGGTGTGGCCCTTCCCTTTCACTCCGCCACGGAATCAGGTGTGTCCCTGAAGCGGGATCGAGTGTGGAGGATGTGCTGCTCGCAGTCGGTAAACAGGTCGGACATGAAAATATCGCTTCGGTGTCTAGGATGAATAAAGCAGTGGTGATATTTTTTAAAGAAGAACGGCTGGTGAGTCGTCTTGTTGAGACCGGGGTGTGGATAAATGAAGTGTTTGTGCCAATTACGCCACGAGTTTCGCCCACAGTTAAAGTCGCCATCTCTAATGTTCCCCCTTTATCCCAAACAGTGACATTGAGCGCGAGCTCTCAAGGTTCGGGAAATTCGCCAGCACAATGAGAGTGACTCCACTGGGCTGTAAGAACGAGGCCCTGAAACATGTGCTGTCTTTTCAGCAGCAGGTCTTCACGTTCCCCGAGTCTCCAATATTAGATGTTTCTTTTCATGTTTTACACGGAAATAAATCTTACATGTTGTATGTGACTACAGGGAGCATGCGGTGTTTTGAATGCGGCGATATCGGCCATAAAAAGTTTGTATGCCCTCATAAAGCTCAGGCCGATGAGGGCGAAAAGACCAGCGATGGTTCGGTTGTGGTCCAAAAGGGACCCAAAGAAACAAATAGAGATTTCTGACTCGAGTGTCCCGGCTGTGGAAGAACCAGCGGGACAAAAAAATCAGTGACTGTAACGTTTCAGTGGGAAACACGGCGGATAAAACTGAAACAGAAACTGATCCTCTAACGGAGGCAGTCAGTGGATCAGAACCCTGCGGTGCTGAACGATGGGGAAGACACTGATCTGGGGTCAGATAGCGGGGCAGAGACCATCACTCCAGAGCCCGTTACTGACCCACCTGTCACAGACATCACTGTACTGAACACCGGAGAGCCACTGGCAGAAGAAGGGGGTGATGAGGTCACGGGGAATGAGGATGCTCTGTCTGAGATCTCCAGCCTGTCTGATCTGGGCTCACAGGCGATGGATGAACAGCTCGACTCTCGAGAGGAAATTAACACGCTTTTAGCTGAAACATTTGGGAAAACAGTAGAGGCGAGTGATTACTTCTCTGATTTGGATAAGTTTATTGTGTCAGTGGTTATGTTACAGCGGACAGTTGGTTATGATGTACTGTGCAGGAAAAAGAGATTCAGACTTAAGGAAATGTTGGCAAGATTGCAGACGGGCAAGACCCCCGTCACTCGGGGAAAAAGTGATAAAGTCACGTGGTGAAGTCTATTCTGATCCTGCCCTTTTTCTCATTTCTTAATGCAGTCTTTCTGTTTAGGGTCTCTAAATATTAATGGGGCTAGAGACAGTAATAAAAGAGCTGGATTAGCAAAATACTTACGAATTAAAAAGTTGAGGTTATATTCTTACAAGAGACGCATTCTGACAGCACTAATGAGGTGGAGTCGGGTGTTTGGAGGGAAGGGAACCATATTTTAAGTCATGGATCGAACACTAGTGCAGGAGCAGCAATTCTCTTCGCAAGAAATATTAATGTCGCAGTGATCTCAGTAACCGAGCTCGTAAAGGGGAGGGGTTTAGTTGTTGAAGCTGAAATTCAGGGCACCTTGTTTCTTTTTATAAATGTTTACGCACCTAATAGCGGCCCAGAGCGCTCGAGTGTTTTAGGAAAGATAGACACCACGCTGCAACAGTGCAGTAAAGATTGTTTTATGGTAATGGGGGGACTGGAACTGCACTCCTGATTTTATTTTAGACAGAAATGGGGAGGAGCCTCATCCCCAGTCTAGTCAGCTGCTTCACAACCTCATAAAAAAGGTCAATTTAGTAGCTGTATGGAGAAGCAGAAATGTAAAATCAAGACAGTACACATGGGTGAAGGTGTCTGATGCTGTTTTTTTCTGCTGCTAGACGAGACAGAATATACGTGAGCAGTTCATATAATAATAGAATAATCAATGCTTTTATATTCCCCAATGGTTTTATGGATCATCACATGATGACTGTTGACATAAACATGATTAAACTACCACGCCCACATTATTATTGGCATTTTAATGTAAAACTGTTACTCGATACAGTGTTTTGTGAAAAGTTTATTTTGGAATCACTGGAAACAGAAGAAAAATGAATTTGAGAATCTGAGTCAGAGGTGGGAAAACTCAGATAAAAAATTTTGCCAGAACTATACTGCATGTGCTACTGCGAACATAAAAGCAACTATTAATAGGCTGGAGAAGGAGATTTTGTACGTTGAAAGCAACTTAGAAAACCAAAATGCTCCAGAGGTGAGCAGGGCACTGCAGGAGAAGAAGCAGGACTTGAGTTTCTTTCTTCAGGAATGAGTGAAAGGGGCTCTGGTGAGAGCCAGAATGGCTGCAGTGACGGACATGGACGCCCCCAGTGCTTTCTTCTTCAAACTTGAGCAGAAGACAGCACAACAGAGACAAATGCTGCATCTTCATCGACCTGATGGGTCCCTAACAACAGACCCAGCTGAAATGAGTAAGCTGGCAGTGGCCTTCTACTCCGAGCTCTACGCAGCTGGTAATGGCAGAGGCTCCAACTTTCCCGCCGTGGGCAGGAGCTCTCCCGCTTTAGGGAACATTTAGAAAATCCTCCCGACCTCCCGCTGACAACATAAAAATCTCCCGCCCGCATTGACTTTAGACATTTAGACATTGACTTTAGACATATTAAAGTTTGGTTTATAGTCACTGGATTTATCTAGATCTGTCACTATTAATAAGATTTAATTGACATGAAATGTGGTGAATCATTATATAAAACTCGCCTTCGTGCCTATGGCGCTCAAACTTGTCTCCTTCCGAGCTACTCGCAGAGAGGGAAAATCTCCCTCTTTGCAATTTCCCAAGTTGGAGCCTCTGTAATGGTGATGAAGAGAGCACAGCCCAGCTTCTTCAGGGACTACCAGAACTCAGCCCAAGGCAGAAGGAGACCCTGGACACCAACATCATGTTCAGGGAACTTACACAAGCTGTTCAGCAGCAATCAGCAGGACATGCACCCGGAATAGACGGACTGCCGGCTGAGTTCTACAAGCACTTCTGGGGAGTACTGGGGAGGACTATCACAACGTGATGAAGGACCGTGCGACGAGGAGGCTACTGCCTAGTAGCAGCCGGAGTGCTGTTCTGTCACTGCTGCCGAAGAAAGGAGATCTGGGCTCACTCAAGAACTGGCGGCCTGTTTCCCTTCTCTGCCTGGACTATAAGATTTTAGCAAAGCGTCTGGCAAATAGACTGAAAGGTTTTTTTTTAGCACTCTGGTTCATAAGGATCAGTCATACTGTATGCCTGATAGATCTATCATGGACAATTTGTTTTTAATCAGAAACATTATAGACATTGGAATCACAGGGAAATATAGTGTGGGCCTTCTGTCACTAGATCAGGAAAAAGCTTTTGATCAGGTAGGACATGACTACCTTTTTAATGTTCTTAAAAGATTTGGGTTTGGGGAAACTTTTATTTCTTGGATTAAGCTCCTGTATGCTGATGCTTCAGTCATGGTGAAGGTGGGAGGTGGACTGAGCTGTCTGGTTCCAGTACAGAGGGCCTCAGACAGGACTGTCTGCTCTCTGGACAGCTTTATAGTCTCACTATTGAACCTCTCCTCAGCAGGCTGAGGATAACTCAGTGGTTTTAGTATTCCAGGTGACCCCACAGGAGAAAAATGTATATTGTCTGCATATGCAGATGATGCTACAGTTTTTATTATGAAGCAGGAGATGTAGCAGATCTTAATGTCAGTCTGGCAATATATGAGAGTGCGTCTTCAGCCAAAGTCAACTGGGGAAAGAGATGGAATCCTCGTAGGTGGGTGGGAGAATACTGGACTACCACGAAAACAGGATGCTTACAATGGGGAAAGGATGGGATGAAGTTCCTGGGCATGTTTTTAGGGACAGAAGATTTTAAGAAAAAGAATTGGGAGGGCATGCTGGAGAAGGTGGTTGCCAAGCTATCAAAATGGAATTGGGTATCGTCTCAGTTGTCCTACAGAGGCAAGGTCTTGGTGACAAACAACCTGGCTGCCTCCACCCTGTGGCACAAATTTGGCATCCTGGAACCACCTGTGGATCTCATACGTGAAACGCAGAGGAGACTGGTGAATTTTTTCTGGTTGAACCAACACTGGACTAGGGCACCAATGATCTATCTACTGGTACAAGATGGGGGACAAAGCCTGATCGACATACACAGATGGATCTCCACTTTCCAGCTGCAGGCAGCGCAGAAGCTGCTAAACAATAAAGATGCAGTATGGAAAAACACAGCGAGCACATTTCTGAGGAAAGTGGAGGGCCTTGGCTACACCCAGCAGCTGCTCCTGTTGAACACACAGCAGATGGAGTTGGGGAGCCTTCCCAACTTCTACCAGCCAATGCTGTGAACATGGCAGCAGGTGTTTACGGTTCACTGGAGCCTCTCTCAGCCAGAGAAGTGGATCCTCAGAGAGCCTCTGTTGTACAATCCACAGATCTCATCAAGGCTGCTGAACTCCGCAAATGTACAGGCATCTCTGCGGAGGAGCGGGTGCACGACACTGGCTGAGCTGAGAGAGGGCGATGGGTGGAAATTGGTGGCCTTCATAAAAAATGCCACTGGCTTATGGTCCCCTTGCCGAGTAGAAAAATTAGTGAGCTCCAAGAGGCGGTTGCCTGAGGGCTGTGGAGGAACTTCAAGGAGACCTGATGCAGAGACGAGCGAGCACAACAACGATTGCCCACCCTTCACTGTTTCAACAGCTGTGGAACAACCACAAGAAGAGGATGGGGACATGCTCCTCTCTTTTCAAACTTCAGTGCTGGGGAGCTTCAAGAGCCTCTCCAAGAAGGCAAGCTACACTACTTGTATAAAAATGACACACCAGGCAGCACTGAGAGGGCTGAAGGCCTCGGGGTGGTCAGGTTTGTTTGGTCCAGACTTCTCCATGAAAGGACGCTGGCGAGCCCTCTACAACCCCCTCCCCCATAGAGAAATGAACTGCCGATCTACAGTGGAGAGCGATCCACAAAGCCATAGCTACAAACAGACACGTGGCGCTCCTGAATCCAGCTGTAGCGAGGGAATGTTCCTTCTGTGGTCAAGACAAAAATGTAGAGCACCTGTTCCTGAATTGTAGTTGGGTAGAGGACTTGTTTAGACTGTTGAAGGTGTGGTTCAGGGACCTAGGGGAGGAGTTCTTGCCCAAAACATTTATAGGAGGGCCTAAATATAGTATCGCCAAGAAGGAAAAAGTTTGTTTATTGAGTTTTTTTTTTTTTAATCAGGCTTGGCAAAAATGGCTATTTGGAAAACCAGAAAAAATAACCACCTTGGGGCTGGTCCAACAGATGTGGTGGGTGTGGTGAGGGGGATGTTGGGAGCACGGCTGAAGCTTAAATATTCTTATTATGGTTTGATCAATGATGTTGAAAGGTTTTGTGAATTACGGGGAATATCTGATGTCCTTTGTTGGATAAATTAGGATGGTCAGCTGATTTTTAATGGCTGGTAATGATTCTAATTCTTATGACTTACTGCTCTTACAGTTTTTAGTTTTTTATTTTGTCTTACTATTTATCAAAATTTACAAAATTGCTTTTATGTTTTTCTCTTGATTTTATTGTTTTATCTAGTTGTTTTTTATATTTGGGTGTTTGTCCCTTTTTAGGATTTTTTAGAAACAGTATATATTTATTAACTTGTTAAATTATTTGCACATTAGTGATATTTATATATTGTTTCTCAAGTAGAGTTGTCTTCAATGATTGACTGAATAACGGGGACATAAAATCTCAATCTCTCTCTCTCTCTGTCCTGTCACAATCTCTTAGACTAAACACTCAGCCTCTACTGCTACTCCCCACACACACACACACACACACACACACACACCAGACCTTGTTAGAGATGAACATGTGTTTGTTGATGATGAGACTCACTGATAAATCTTTCCCTCTAAAACAGAGAGAGGAGTGAAAGCAGTTTTTCAGAAAGGAATCATTTCACCTCCACATGCTCTTCTGGGTAGAACTCAGGGTTCTCCATCAGAATGAATGTAAAGACCCCTTCAGGAAGATTTTCAATGATTTTTAAAAACATTTATTCTGAATTTTTTCAGCATTTGAGAGTGATTATTCAGCACTGTGTGACTTTATCTCTCCCCTAAATATCAGGTAGTTTTCAATTTAAACACCTTTACAGGATTAAACAGATTTTTAAAAAATAATTATTTTTGAACATCAATAACCCTAAATAAATTAATTAATAATAATAATAATAATAATAATAATAATAAAGGGAGTTTGTGAGAGACCGAGTGTGAGTCCGGAGCAGAGGCGGTGTGATGTCGGAGACGTGATGCCCAGGACACTGACGCTGCTGTGAATGAAGACTTAAAGGTTCTGTGAGGAAACCTAGAGCAAAGTGTCTCTCTATTCAACATGGTTCCACACTTGAACCTTTCTGCAGGCTGAGAAACTTTAACTCTACCTCTTAACAGAACCTCTTAAAGAACCTCTGGTCTCAGAACCCAGAACCTTACAGTTAGGAACTGAACTATCTTTAGGAGTTTAAGTGAAAACGGTTGCAGTACTAATGGAGCTCTGTGTGTGTGTGTGTGTGTGTGTGTGTGTGTGTTTGTGAGACACACACCAGTTGGTTCTGGTACGCAGTGACAGCGGTGAACACGGTCTCGGTGAAGATGAAGGTCCGGAACTCCTCAGATTTGAGGTTGAGCAGCGACGCTGTGTGTTCCTTCTTTTTAATGATGTGAACACGAGGTTGATATTTATGCATCGAGTTCAGGATGATCTGTACACACACACACACACACACACAGAGTTAATAGAACATATTACAGGCTTGGAGACATAAATGTGATAACAGCAGAATAAACTATTTAACAGTCTGTTATTGTTTTTAATATTGTCTCATTAAATTATTTTATTATCAATGTCATTGTTAAAATGTGTAGATTTTAAATGTTTTATTTTTACTGTCTGGAGTTAATAATCATCCTGAACATTCCTCCAGTTCATATTAAATGTTCTATATTATTCTTGTTTATACAGTTTATATTTACCTTCATTTCATTTTATTTTATTTTAGTCTATTTTTGGTCTGAATGTTTTTTTTCTCTGTTCTTCAGGATATTTATTTGTTTCACAGTAAATCAAAGCAATGTTTAATTTCATGTGTTCTGAGATGCCAGACTTTTACACAAGCAGGAAATAAAATTCAGCTCCGTTTCATTTCTCTCTCTCTCTCACACACACACACTTCAGCTTCTTAAATCGCCACATAAATAAAAAACTGAGCTTTTATACAGCTGAATAAAAAATGAACTGCATTTTATTTAAAAGAAAACCCAAATAGATGTGGAGGAAGTGGAGGAGGATGGAAGATTGAGTTTGGAGTAATTTGTATATTTGATGTTCAGAGCTGTAATATTAGAGTCTCAGACTGAGATGAAAGAGCAGCTCTGTGTGTAAAGTGTGATAAAGGAGGATAAAATAACGGGTACGTGTCCATGTTGATCCAGTTCGTTGTTGGTGAGCTTCACTTTCTCAAAGGACACCATCTGTTTGAGCAGCTGATCCCCAGTGAACGGTGAGTCGGGATGGACATACAGCCTGCACACACACACACACACACACACACCTCATTAAAGACTGTGTCAGAGTACACCATTTTGCTGAGTGGGCAGCTCTTCAAGGCCAAATATGGGCATATGGGCAGGTCTTTGAGTCCATATATTGAAGCCATCAGTAGTGGTGGACATGCAGCCTACAGAGGGACACTCGTCTGTTGTCTCACCTGGCAGGCAAGGGAGGATCAGCTTTCCCTGCCACGAGCCAGGAGGAGCGGTGATAGGCGTATCGGTATCTCTTATTGTCCACTGGAACAATGTCCATCAGCACAATGTACTTACAGTCCGGGTCCACGCCTGAGAAAGACACACGGATAGTGGGGAACATCCTCCTGCACACACACACACACACACATTAGAGAGAGAATAAATACAAAAACACAGAAACAGTATTACTGCAGTCAACATTTTTCAGTTTTAATAAAGTTTATAATATTTCATAAAACAGGAAAATCATATTCATTATTTTTATACATTTACATATATTATAGTAATAAAATGTATTAGACTTATTTTGTAAAGAACTCAGTGTTATAAAACATTACTTTATTAAAAGTTAAATTATTTAATCCACATTTCATTAACTTTTTAATGAATGAAATAAATTTATGATCATCACTGGAATGTAAACAGGAAATGAGGTACGGAGGTGATGTTTATTAAATGGGAATCTTTATTTAAAAAAAACCCCAAACCCTGTCAACCAATCAGAGTGGCTCTTAAACCCCGACGGGGCTGAATCAGCGCGCGCGTGGGGTTTATTTAAATCCATTAGCTCGTGTTCGGATAAAAATAATAACCCGTGAATGGTCATGGTGTATGACGTCACACCTGCCCGACTTGGTGATGATCATCTCGGTTCCGAGCTCGTGGAATTTGTCCCACAGGTCTTTGGTCTCGAGGCTGCAGCTGATGTTGGCCATGTGTTCACTCGGTACCGCGGGACTGCAGGGGATCAGGGGCTCCGTGCTCACCTCCACTTCCGCTTCCGCCTCCACACCCACAGCCACACCCCCTCCCACAGCCCCGCCCACAGCCACAGCGCCGCGCTCCGCACACCGAGACTTCTCCACGAACTGCTCTGGAGTCGGGAGCAAAAACATCACACACGGAATAAAGTTCGAATCCCAACCGACAGAGAGCTCCAGACACACAGCACATCATCAGAGGAACACACACACACACACACACACACAGAATTAAACAAAGATTAGATAAAAATCAACTGCACACAAAAAGAAAATGATTTGAAGTCAGATTTATTCAAACCGACAAACCATCAGATGCGTGCGCAACAACAACAGCAATAATAATAATAATAATAATAATAATAATAATAGATTTAATGCAATTGCAGTCTACAGGACAGGAGAACTTTACACTCTAGAACCCTTCAAGGTTCTCTGTATAAACCAACAAATATGTTTTATTTCATTTCCAGCTCGAGCCTTTCAGTGAAACTCTTAATAAACTCCAGAAAATATAAAATAGTATTTGTTTTCTCAGAGTGTGTGAAAAAATAAACACCGCGTTCAGGTAATAAATAATAATAAAATAAAATCATTCCCTGTGTGTGTGTGTGTGTGTGTGTGTGTGTGCGTGCGTGCGTGCGTGCGCGCGCGCGCACTCATTTCTAAAAAAATAAAAAATAAAAAACCTCTGATCTGATCTCTGTGTTCCTGTAAATAAATATAATCTGATTATATTATAATGATAAATTGTTCACAGGTCTACAGGGGAAGTCATGATCTAAAGGTTAGCGAAGCAACTTTGGGACCAAAAGGTTGCCAGTTTGATTCCCTGGACCAGCAGGAATGGCTGAAGTGCCCTTGAGTAAGGCACCGAACCCTCACCTGCCCCCAGGCTGCTCTGGGTCTGATGTACACTGCTCTGGGTAACAGGGTCTGCTAGATAGATAGATAGATAGATAGATAGATAGATAGATAGATAGATAGATAGATAGATAGATAGCAGCATCAACCATACTCAGGATTCATTCATCAATCATACTTAGACAAAAATAAATAAATAATAAAAAATAAAAAACAGATCTATCTACATAACAAAGTTCACAAACTTATAAAAATACTAAAATTTAAAAATACAGAATTTTAAAAATTAAGCTAAAAATAATAATACTAACCATAAATCTATCTATATAACAAAGTTCACAAACTTATAAAAATGCTAAAATTTAAAAATACAGAATTTAAAAATTAAGCTAAAAATAATAATTCTAACTATAATACAATAAATAAACTAATAACACGATTAAAAATCTGGGGTATTAAGTGCTGGAATGCTAAAGTGCTGGAGTTTATTGCACATTGAAGAGCTTGATGGCGGCTGGCAAGAAAGACCTTCTAGCGTTCAATCTTACATCCTGTTGGGATCAGCCTGCCACTGAAGGTGCTCTCCCGAAACACCTCCAGGGCATGAAGGGGGTGCAAGTCATTATTCACTACAATATAACGCATTATTGTGGGTAAGGGGA
This sequence comes from Neoarius graeffei, assembly GCF_027579695.1. Classification (NCBI taxonomy): domain Eukaryota; kingdom Metazoa; phylum Chordata; class Actinopteri; order Siluriformes; family Ariidae; genus Neoarius; species Neoarius graeffei. Next base: position 68,974,951 of record NC_083587.1, read on the forward strand.
AACACACACACACTTCCAAAAATACTCTAAGATAAAAAAACAAATGTATTATTTATATAAATTTCTGAAGCTCAAAATTCTGTCTGAAATTATATGGATAATAATAATAATAATAATAATAATAATAATAATAATAATAATAATAATAATAATTATTATTATTATTATTATTGTCGTCATACACATTTGAAACTAATATATTTATAATTTAAAATATTATATCTCATAGTAATAATTAAACACTGACTGTAATTTCACTCACACAAGTTATAACTGGACTTTTGTTTAGGAAAAATAAACTCATCTCATCTCATTATCTGGTGTTATCTGTATGCCATATTATTCATATATGAATTATTATTATTATTATTATTATTATTATTATTATTATTATTATTATTATTATTATTACAGTGGTTAAGTTTAATTTTAGAGTGAATTCTGATCCATGCAGTAAAACTCGGTTTATAAGACACTTTATAAACTGTTGAGGAATTTTGTCAGAATCATAAATACACAGCTGAAGATAAAAACTGAACATTAAATGAATCAGAGTTTAGTTTTGCATCAAACTGCGGGATCTTAAGTCCAATAAATCTGATCCCCTCTGTGGGGTCTGATCTATAATCATCTCTCGACTTCAGCTGTGGGTTTAAAGCAGTTTGCACTGATCTCCACCTCACTTTATTATCTTCTACTTTAACTTCATTTAGACTACAGTCTGTAAAATTCTTGTAAAATATGAAAATAAACTTTTATAAATTAAATTTCCGTTACAAAAATCTTAAAACACACAAAGCAATAAGATTTATTCTCAAATAAACAGCAACACAAGATTATTATTATTATTATTATTATTATTATTATTATTATTATTATTATTATTATTATTGATCATGAATCAAATCCGATTTTACGAAATGTTTGATTTCTGATCACATTCTCTGTTTTAATAAATAATATTTGAACACTGTGCTGAAATCATTTTTATATAAATTGGGAATAAAACCTGACCGGAGACATCGCGGGGTTTAAATCAGTTTATAAAATGAACATTACAGTCAGAGTGAGATTTTATTTACAAATATAAAACATCATATATGATATATTTATATTTATTGCATATTGTACAGTGCTTAGAAAATAAAACCCACAGTCAGGAGTCTAAAGCAGCCGAAATTCATTTACACACACACACACACACACACACACACACACACACACACACACACACACACACACACACACACAAAGTTGAGTTATTATAAATCTGACTCTGTGTGTCAGATATTTATTGTGTTTCATTATAAATTTTCCTGAAAGCAGCGCGACATCATCATCATCATCATCATCATCATCATCATCATCACACTGGTTTAGACTCATCCCTCACACTCTTTTACAGGGTTATAGGAGCTGAAAACATTATTTTCTTTCACATTGTATACAGACGCCAGAAAAAGGTTCCTGAGAGTTCCTGAGAGTTCCTGAGAGGGAACCGTTTTTATTTCGGTAATTATTCTATGATTTCACTGAGGATTAAAACCCTACAGCATGCTGTAAATGTTGTGATATAACTTCTTCAACAACAACAACAACAACAACAACAACAACAACAACAACAACAACAACAACAATAACAACAACAACTGTTTAAAGGATAATCACTCAAAAGGTTCCACAGGGAATCAGTTCTAGGTTCTCTTCGCTCTAGAACCTCTTCTGCTCGCAGTGCTTTCACATCATTGTAAATTATAGAAATATTACTGTTTATTTCTATAAAAAAGTGGGAAAATGTCCAGATTGTGTTTATGATTGTGTGTAAATCAGTGCTTGAACACAATCGGGTTTCTTTATTGTTCTGAATTGAATATAAACTCTGTGCGGTGTTAGATTATAATCCTGTAGATTATTATTCTGTAGATTATAATCAGGTTCTTTATGATGCGCGTGAGTTCTGTGTGAATCATTAAAGTTGTAACTCAGAAATAAAGTTCCGATCTGTGGCGGAACCATCACGGGGACGCGTGTGTGTGTGTGTGTGTGTGTGTGTGTGTGTGTGTGTGTGTGTGTGTGTGTGTACAAATAATTTAGACTTTAAGGATCACCACATTTAAAAAAAAAACTAATCAAACGCGCGCTCACACACACACACACACACACGCACGCACGCACGCACGCACACACACACACTAAGTGTAGTAAACCTGGTGCAGTGACAGTTTGGTTTCTTTATTTCTGACTCTGTAAATGTGAATTATTTCCTCACGGCTGTGATGATGATGATGATGATGATGGAGTGTCAGGTTCTTACCCAGGGGTTTGATGGTGTTCTCCTCGCTCTCCTTGTCCTTGGCCGTGCTGCTGGAGGAGATGAGGGCCGCGATGGAGAAAGCGTTGGCTCTGGAGGAGAGCTGCGGCTTCGGACACGGACTGAACTCCATCATCACCACCGCGGAACAACACGAGCTTCACTTCACACACTCTTAATAAGGAACCAAATGAAACCACACAGACCGAACCTCCAGAACCGGAACTCAAACTAAAACCATTAAATCAAGGACAAAAAGTCGAACTGGATCTGCCTTCTTCCCAGTGTCCCCAAAAATCTCTGCAGGGTCTGATAGATCTGATCAATCTGATGAAAGTGTTAGATTTTCTCCTGGCGCTTATTTGCGCTTATTTGCGGCTTCATTTTCTCTGCACTTTCATCTTCTCTTCTTCTCCTCTGTCTCTGTTCATCAAACTGACCCTGCACTTTCACTCAGTCCCCTTAAACTTCACAAATTACTCTGACCAATCAGCGCCTTGCACAGGCCTCACGTCAACCTTTCAGGACACCGCCCACTTTTTTTGTTCTGCGTCAAAAAAATAAACCGTTAATAAGAAACTTCATCTGAGTTTAACACTTCATAACCTGTCTACACTTTATTATTATTATTATTATTATTATTATTATTATTATTATCCCTCAGTGTTCTACAGTTTGTCAGTTACATTTAATCACTTACTTTAATATTTAATAAACCTGTGAGTTTAATTTAATTTGAATTATTATTAGAGTTAATTCCTGTGATCTTTGTGAACTCTACAGAGTTTAACTCCATCAGACTGAAATCGGACTGATTTAGAGCAGAAAGAAAACACCAGCCCGCTCTGTGAAACATTTCGTTCAGATTTATTCAGAATCTGCGGCTTCATTTCGTCTCCAGACTCTGAGAGAAAACATCAGTCAGGATTTTAACATCAAAATTACCAATAAATTACTGCAGAAAATATCGAGTTATTGGGCCACTGCTCATAAACCAACAGTGTTTGGATCCTAAACGCATTAAAATCGTTTAACACTAATAATAATAATAATAATAATAATAATAATAATAATAATAATAATAATAATAATAATAATAATAAAAGTATTCGTTGATTCCTGATCTCAAATATTTATTACACTCAGTGTTAAACCCGACATGGTTAGAATGATTTATTCTTATATCCGCAGGACTGTTTACTTTCAATTTAAATTTAAATTTTAAAATATATCGTACGTTTGTGCTGAATGACAGAGAGAGAGAGAGAGAGAGAGAGAGAGAGAGAGAGAGAGAGAGAGATTTCTCTCCTGGTATAAGAATGAAAATGAACATAATTACTTCGAAATGTTGCAATTATATTTTTTACAATTAAACAGTATTTCTCATTAATCGCCTCTCTCTGTCTCTCTGTTTCTCTCTCTGTCTCTCTCTTTCTCTGTCTGTCTGTCTGTCTCTCTCTCTCTCTCTCTCTCTCTCTTTCTTTACTGACGTGTCTGTACTGCTGGATCTTGCGCATGCGCTCTCTGTCTGTCCTTATAGAAGTCTGTACAGTATAAATAAAAAGTGCTGAGTGGTTTATATTTACAGGTTGATGAATCACATTTAGGTGGTCAAAGTCAGTGTGTGTGAGAGAGAGAGAGAGAGAGAGAGAGAGAGAGAGAGAGAGAGAGAGATGCACAGAGAGCTCGGGGTGGCCTGAGATTAGATTACGGAGCAATTGGCAGCGGATAATGTGCTAAAAGCTTTCCCACTCAGCCTCACTCCTCTCCCCAATATCATTCACACTTCGGGGGATCTGCAGGAAACACACCCTCACACACCCTCACCTGGACACGCGCATGCGCAGCTTAACCCGTCTCACCCGCCTGCGCGCGCCTTTTATACTTATACAGGATTAGAGAAGTGCACACACACACACACACACACACACACAGAGAGACACACACACACACACACACACACACACACACACACACACACACACACACACACACACACACACACACACAGAGACACACACACACACAGAGACACACACACACACACACAGAGAGACACACACACACACACACACACACACACACACACACACACACACACACAGAGAGAGAGAGAGAGAGAGAGAGAGAGAGAGAGAGAGACACACACACACACACACACACACACACACACAGAGAGAGAGAGAGAGAGAGAAAACGCATTTCAGTGATAAGATAAACCAAATGCTAATGGGTTCAGTTTACTGGCCGCATCTCTGAACACTCTTAAAATACACATGCTTTATTTATTTTATTCAATATTTCATGATTTGTGCATCTGGTTTAATCTCCATTCACCGCGTGGCTCACATCGGAAATGTGTTTACAGCCTGTAGGTTAATATTTTATTTATAATTACATTCTGTAGCAAAAGGATAATTTTTAATGACATTTATTACATTATTTACTTCTGGAACATTTTAAGCCTTGAAGAAATTTTTGTTTGTTTGTGTGACTGAATGATTTTTTGGAAAATAGAACACTACTTAATTTAAATGTTAATATATTCATCAGAGTAAAAGAGTGAAGTTTAATGTGCAGTAATAATAATAATAATAATAATAATAATAATAATGAAATCCATTGTGTCCAGGATTAAATGTAAATGTTAAAGATAAAACTCTACACTATAAATGTGTGTGTGTGTGTGTGTGTGTGTGTGTGTGTGTGTGTTCCTCCTCCTCCTCCTCCTCCTCACCTCCTCTGTTCATATGACTAATTAGACAGGCTTCATGCTGCGCTGCTCTGTTTGATGCTGGTCCCGGTGCTGGTTGTCTGGTCCGTCCCAGGGCACAGTGAGGTTAAGTTCATATCCAGCAGCATGTTCACTTCCCCTGGCCCCTCAGCGACTCTTCCCTCACCTCTGTCCCTCACTGAGACACACTCTTTACTGTACAGGATGGTGTTATGTCCCTCTGTTATTCAGCTCCATAACCAGATCATTAGTTTGTGAACTGAAACAGCTGACAGTCACGAAATCACGAGTCTCAGGTTGAATTTTTTCTTTTTATCTCAGTCTCACTGTCTCTGAGTCTCATCACTTCATCGCACCCTGGATAAAATTCACCGAGTTACAGTATTCCCACTCATCTGCTTACACTGAATTAGAGAGCTGCATGACCTTCCCAGGTGAGTGCCATGAGGTTATCAGTTCACTGCCTTTACCTGACTAAAGCGTGTTATTGTTCACTGTGTGGTGTGTACTGTATGTGATCTTGCTGAGACGCTTTTCTGCTCACTGCGTGTGTACAGAGTGTTTATTTGAGTTACTGTAGCCTTTCTATCAGCTCAGGTTCTTCTCCTCTCACCTCTTTCATCAACGAGGCATTTTCTGTTTTTCCGCCTACAGACCTGACGCTCACTGGATGTTTTTTGTTTTTTCCCTCCATCACTGAGATCGTGGAGATGTTTTCTTCATGCTAGTGTTTGATGTGAACATTAACAGAAGCTCTGGACCTGTTTCTGCATGATATTGTGCATTGTGTAGCTGACAGGTGATTGGCTGAGATCATAATTACATGGATGAGCATGTGTACATGTGTTCCTATTAAAGTGACCAGTGACTATGTATTTTTTTTTAATAACTGTAAAGTTTATTGTGAGTGAGGTTGTCAGAGTGAAAGAGAGTTCGAGTGCGGCTCTGCTTTAATGCTGATGAATTGCTTTGGGCTGCTGCTGACTGCTGACCTTTGACCTTTGCCCAGGTTTTCTCTCGGACTCAGATGGACATCAGCAGCTCTTTAGCATGTGGTTTGTTTTTTTCAAACCCATCAGCAGCGTTCTGATAGAAATCACTAAATATTTTAGCAATGAAAATCATTATCAGTCTCTTATTTACACGAGAGCCATAACGCGAATTCTCTCTCTCTCTCTCTCTCTCTCTCTCTCTCTCTCTCTCTCCCCATCTCTCTCTCTCTCTCTCTCTCTCTCTCTCTCTCTCTCTCTCTCTCTCTCTCTCTCTCTCTCTCCCTGTCTCTGTGTAAACAGGTGTAAAGTCTGTGAATGTGGATATTTGGAACAGAGGAGTCATGGTTTAAAGGCTGGATTTATGTGGTCATGACAGACAGACAGACAGACAGACAGACAGACAGATGCTGCAGCTCAGGGACTCATTTGTCTTTGCAGTGTGTGTGTGTGTGTGTGTGTGTGTGTGTGTGTGTGAGGTTTTAGCGACAGGGCTGTGGTGCTAAAAGCCTGGTGGAGGACGCGTATATGGTGGCCATGTTGTTTCAGGAACAATCTGATAGTGTTGCAGTCCCTCGGGCGTGGCCGTCTCTCACTCCTCCCCAGCGCACTCTTCCCCCTGAGAGACGCCTCAGCAGCTCACGGCCCCTTTATCACTCCACACTCATGGCGGATTTTCACTCACATCAGCTCAAGAGACATTTTGACCACAGAGATGCATTTTAGCAGAAAATCACTAACTCATCTTCATTTACTTTAAACACAGGAAGTTAAATAAATCTGCATTCACTCACTCACTCACTCACTCACTCACTCACTCACTCACTCATTTTCACTCACTCACTCACTCACTCACTCACTCACTCACTCACTCACTCACTCACTCACTCACTCACTCATTTTCACTCACTCACTCACTCACTCACTCACTCACTCACTCATTTTCACTCACTCACTCACTCACTCACTCACTCACTCACTCACTTTCACTCACTCACTCACTCACTCACTCACTCACTCACTCACTCACTCACTCATTTTCACTCACTCACTCACTCACTCACTCACTCACTCACTCACTCACTCATTTTCACTCACTCACTCACTCACTCACTCACTCACTCACTCACTCACTCACTTTCACTCACTCACTCACTCACTCACTCACTCACTCACTCACTCATTTTCACTCACTCACTCACTCACTCACTCACTCACTCACTCACTCACTCACTCACTCATTTTCACTCACTCACTCACTCACTCACTCACTCACTCACTCACTCACTCATTTTCACTCACTCACTCACTCACTCACTCACTCACTCACTCACTCACTCACTCACTCACTCATTTTCACTCACTCACTCACTCACTCACTCACTCACTCACTCACTCACTCATTTTCACTCACTCACTCACTCACTCACTCACTCACTCACTCACTCACTCACTCACTCACTCACTCACTCATTTTCACTCACTCACTCACTCACTCACTCACTCACTCACTCACTCACTCACGCTCACTGACTCACTCAGATTTGTACAGATTCCTGTGAAACCAGGAATATTTGTGACATTTGAGAGAGAGAGAGAGAGAGAGAGAGAGAGAAAATCAAAAATAGAATGTGTAAATTTTTATTATTATATTAAAATCATTCCCACATGGCACTGCTGCTGAGTTCTGGACTCTGATTGGTCAGATGGTGTTGATTAATTCTCTATAACAGCAGCTCTGACAGTTGTGCAGGTTTATATTAATGCTCTTGGTCTAATCTGGTATCATTTCCATCGTAACAGATTGTTCACGGGGGCGTGTCCAGCAGATGCTTCATGTAAACAGATTAAATATCAGTGATTTTTTTATGGAGATGTTTATTTCACATTTATGGAAGGAGTCTCCAGTGGATTATTTTCCTATAACAGCACAGCCCCGAGTGTTTTATCTGTTACTAACTGGCATCCGGTTACAGCATCCACACGCTACACTGATGAGTGTTATTTATTCAGCAGTGTTAACTCAACATTTCATAGTGACAGTGACATCTCTGGCCTCGTCTCAAATCACACACTACGCTCCTAAACGATATTACAAACCAGTAGAACCTCAAACCCACGGCTCTCTGCAGCTCCTGCGGCGTCTGACTGAAGACAGCAGTGTGTGACTTGAGATGCAGCCGTGAAGAAACCCTCCATCATTATTGGGTTTGTCCAAGTGTCCTGATATCTGTGCTGGAAATCCTCCTGATTAGTGAGTGATAGTGAGAGAGGAAGGCCTGCTGGGATGGATGGGGGGTGGATGGGGGTAAAATGGGGCAGAAGTGCTTCCTCGTGCCTGCATTGGTGCGGAAAATCCCTTTCAAATTAGTTACAGTGAGGATGGCAGCCTTTGGGAGCTTTCATCTAACGCAGCAGGAGGCTAGCCTTGTGCCCCGTAATACCCCTCCCACCCCTTCCTCCCCCACCCCACATCCCCAAACAACCTCTCCTGCCTCATGGTCCATTACCACCACAGGTTCGCACCGAGTCGCTCTCGTCTCCCTGAAGATGTGTGTCGAGGTGTAAAACACTGCGGCTGCATTAGCAACCTGCTACAGGCGCTAAAGCACAACGTCCTCGTCCTTGTCCACTGTCTGTCCTCTCAGTCATCTTCACATGAGGGACGCCAGTTACAGAGAAGCTGCACCATGTAACTTTTTTTCAGTGTGCAGATTATTGATGTGTGTCTGTACAGCAGGAGGAGAGAAGGTGCTAATGTTCAAGGATCCTGAAGGAGAAACCGTGCAGGAATTTACACACTGACACCACGTCTACTCCGTCACACAAAATGAATAAAGGAAGCTTCTGGCGTTCAGTTCAGCATCGTACACTAAACCTGCTTGTGTAAATCAACACAGTGCAAATCACTGTTTCAGGAAGGAGAGGAGAGTGTGTGTGTGTGTGTGTGTGTGTGTGTGTGTGTGTGTGTGTGTGTGTGTGTGTGTGGTGTGCGCGTGAAATACAGAAGAAGAAGAAGAACAACAACAACAACTTTATTAATCACACGTACATTTGTGAAATT
>NC_083587.1:68991548-69046548 GCF_027579695.1 Neoarius graeffei
TGCTGTGAAGAAAACATGCAGTCAAAGGAGCTCTCCATGCAGGTGAAACAAGCCATCCTTAAGCTGCGAAAACAGAAAAAACCCATCCGAGAAATTGCTACAATATTAGGAGTGGCAAAATCTACAGTTTGGTACATCCTGAGAAAAAAAGAAAGCACTGGTGAAATCAATGCAAAAAGACCTGGACGCCCACAGAAGACAACAGTGATGGATGATCGCAGAATAATTTCCATGGTGAAGAGAAACCCCTTCACAACAGCCAACCAAGTGAACAACACTCTCCAGGAGGTAGGCGTATCAATATCCAAATCTACCATAAAGAGAAGACTGCATGAAAGTAAATACAGAGGGTTCACTGCACGGCGCAAGCCACTCATAAGCCTCAAGAATAAAAAGGCTAGATTGGACTTTGCTAAAAAAGCATCTAAAAAAGCCAGCACAGTTCTGGAAGAACATTCTTTGGACAGATGAAACCAAGATCAACCTCTACCAGAATGATGGAAAGAAAAAAGTATGGTGAAGGCGTGGTACAGCTCATGATCCAAAGCATACCACATCATCTGTAAAACACGGCGGAGGCAGTGTGATGGCTTGGGCATGCATGGCTGCCAGTGGCACTGGGTCACTAGTGTTTATTGATGATGTGACACAGGACAGAAGCAGCCGGATGAATTCTGAGGTATTCAGAGACATACTGTGTGCTCAAATCCAGCCAAATGCGGCCAAACTGATTGGTCGGCGTTTCATAATACAGATGGACAATGACCCAAAACATAAAGCCAAAGCAACCCAGGAGTTTATTAAAGCAAAGAAGTGGAATATTCTTGAATGGCCAAGTCAGTCACCTGATCTCAACCCAATTGAGCAGCATTTCACTTGTTAAAGACTAAACTTCAGACAGAAAGGCCCACAAACAAACAGCAACTGAAAACCGCTGCAGTAAAGGCCTGGCAGAGCATTAAAAAGGAGGAAACACAGCGTCTGGTGATGTCCATGAGTTCAAGACTTCAGACAGTCATTGCCAACAAAGGTGTGGCAGCGGGGGCGTGGCCAAGCAGCAGTCTGTGAATGGAGGGCGGGGTCAGGGAAGGTAAGTGGCTAGGTCATTACACCTGAAGTCAATTTGTGTGTGTGTGTGTGTGTGTGTGTGTGTGTGTGTGTGTTTGTTGCAGGGATGGAGTATAAAGGGAGGGGGAGAGGAGAGAAGAGGAATTCGCTCCCCAACCATAACACATGTGTGCGTGCATGCGTGAGTGAGTGAGTGAGTGAGTGAAAGAAAGAAAGCTGAAAAGCCGAATAAAGTGCGTCTGTGTAAACACAAACTCTCACCTGCTGTGCTTCTGTGCTCCACCCACATCGGGGATTACTACAGTGGTGCCGAAACCCAGGACGCACAGAAGGGAACCACCCCACGGAGTCCTCCCTGTTCAAAGAGCTCATCCTTGCCCTCGCTACCGCCCAGCAGAACGAGCATCAAGAGCTGATCACCCTCCGGAAGGAGCAGCAGCAGCGCTTCGAAGCCTTGATGCTGGCCCAGCAGGAAGATCGCCAGGTGTTCCGGCACTGGCTCACGTCAGCAGGGCCGCCAGCCACCGCTGCCGCCACCCTCACAAAGATGGGACTGCAGGATGATCCAGAAGCGTTCCTCGCTCTCTTTGAGCAAGCAGCCGAGGCGTGGGGGTGGCCACTGGAGCAGTGCGCGGCGCGCCTCCTCCCGCTCCTGACTGGCAAGGCGCAGCTCACAGTGCAGCAGCTCCCTGCTGACAGCTGGCTGGTCTATATGGACCTGAGGAAAGCCATCCTGCAGTGGCTCGGCCGCTCCCCGGAGCAACACCGTCAGCGCTTCCGGACGCTGACACTGGAGGAGGTCGGCCGGTCCGTTTGCATTCGGCCAGCAACTCCGGGACGCCTGCCGGTGGTGGCTGAGGGTGGAAGACCCCGACGCCGAGGAGATCATCAATCTGGTGGTGCTGGAGCAGTTCATCTCTCAACTTCCGGAAGGAACGGCGGAATGGATCCAGTGTCACCACCCGGCGTCGCTGGAATGAGCCATCGAGCTGGCAGAGGACCATCTGGAGGCGGCTCCGATGGCAGGCAGACGAGGCGTCTCCCCTCGATTCTCTTCTCTCTCTTCCCCCCGTCTCTTGTCCCCCTCCCCACCCTGTCCCCCTGCCATGGAGAAGGCGGCTGGCTCCTCCCCAGCCGGCCCATCGCACCCGTGGTGTCCTCCCATCTCCCTCTTCTGTGTCTGTGTTGTCTCCCCGTCAGGTGAGTGACACCCATAACACCAGTCCAGAGGGAAAGCCTGGGCCGGTGTGCTGGCGCAGCAGGGAATCGGAGCATCTCCTGAGTCAGAGCCCTGCAAGGGAGGTGGGGGCTGTCATCCAGATCCCCAATGCACCAGAAATCGCCCCCGATTGGGCCGGAACGTATCGTGTACCGGTGAGTATTCAAGGGGATACATATCACGCTTTGGTGGATTCCGGTTGCAATCAGACCTCAATTCACCAATGACTGGTGCAAGGTGAGGCATTGGGGGGAGCACAAGCGGTGAAGGTGTTGTGTGTGCATGGGGATGTTCACCATTACCCTCTAGTGTCGGTCCAGATTCTATTCCGGGGTCAAACGCATAAAATGAAGGCGGCGGTTAATCCTCGCCTTACCCACTCGTTGGTCTTGGGTACTGATTGGCTGGGATTTAAAGAATTAATGGAGTATTTAACACGTAGTGGGTCCTGCCCTAGTAGGTCATGGGAAGATCCTGGTGTGGCATTGGCTGGAGAAGCTGTCACAGAGCCGTCTGCGTCAACACCGCGTCAGAGTGAGGAGCACCCCACTCCTCCTCCCTCTCTCGGGGAGTCCCTTGGGGATTTCCCATTAGAGCAGTCGTGAGACGAGACTCTGCGGCATGTGTTTGACCAAGTGAGAGTAATCGATGGTCAAAATCTTCAGCCAAGCACGGCACCAACCTTCCCCTATTTTGCCATTATTAAAGATAGATTGTACTGAGTGACGCAGGACACTCAAACTAAGGAACGAGTAACCCAGTTGTTAATTCCAAAGAGCCGTAGGGAACTCGTATTCCATGCGGCTCACTTTAATCCCATGGCCGGACACTTGGGGCAAGACAAAACACTAGCCTGAATAATGGCCCGGTTCTATTGGCCAGGGATTTGCGGGGATGTCCGTCGGTGGTGTGCGGCGTGCCGTGAATGCCAATTAGTAAATCCCGCGGCCACTCCAAAGGTGCCATTGCGCCCTCTTCCTCTAATCGGGACCCCGTTTGAGCGAATTGGGATGGATCTCATCGGGCCATTAGATCGGTCAGCACGGGGATATCGCTTTATTTTAGTTCTAGTGGACTATGCAATGCGATATCCAGAGGCAGTGCCTCTCCGCAATATCTCAGCACGCAGTATTGCGGAAGCACTCTTCCTCATTATCTCCCGGGTCGGGATTCCAAAAGAAATACTGACAGACCAAGGCACCTCGTTTATGTCACGCACACTGCGCGAGCTGTATGGGTTACTGGGGATTAAGTCTATCTGCACCAGTGTCTATCACCCACAAACGGATGGATTAGTCGAGCGATTCAACCAGACACTCAAGAACATAATCCGGAAATTCGTTAGTGAAGATGCGCGTAATTGGGATAAGTGGCTCGAACCCCTGTTGTTTGCAGTACGAGAGGTCCCGCAAGCCTCCACAGGGTTTTCTCCCTTTGAATTATTATATGGGCGTAAGCCGCGTGGCATTCTGGATGTGCTGCGGGAAAGTTGGGAGGAGGGACCTTCACCAAGTAAAAATGAAATCCAGTACGTTCTTGACCTGCACGCAAAACTCCACACCCTCACGCAATTAACCCAGGAGAATTTATGGCAGGCACAAGAATGTCAAAGCTGGCTGTATGACAGGGGCACGTGCCTTAGAGAATTCACGCCGGGAGAAAAAGTACTCGTATTATTGCCCACGTCGAGTTCTAAATTAGTCGCCAAGTGGCAAGGGCCCTTTGAGGTCACACGGTGAGTCGGGGACGTCGACTATGAGGTAAAGCGAACGGATGGGGTGGGGCACTGCAAGTCTACCACCTTAACCTTTTAAAACGCTGGAATGAGGGGGTCCCCGTGGCGTTGGCATCAGTAGTCCCAGAGAAGGCAGAGCTGGGGCCAGAGGTAAAAAAGATAACATCTCAGGCCACTCCGGTCCCTTGTGGAGACCACCTCTCGCCGACCCAACTCACGGAGGTAGCCAACTTGCAGAAGGAATTTTCCGATGTGTTCTCGCCCCTTCCGGGTCGTACCCACCTCATAGAACACCACATCGAAACGCCCCCGGGGGTGGTAGTACGTAGCCACCCTTACTGCTTGCCCGAACACAAGAAAAAGGTGGTTCGGGATGAACTCAAGGCCATGCTCGAAATGGGCATAATAGAGGAGTCCCACAGTGACTGGAGCAGCCCAGTGGTCCTGGTTCCCAAGACTGATGGGTTGGTCCGGTTCTGTGTGGACTATAGAAAGGTCAACGCGGTGTCTAAATTTGACGCGTACCCAGTGCCTCGCATTGATGAGTTGCTTGATCGGTTAGGCACTGCTCGCTTTTATTCGACACTGGATCTAACCAAGGGATATTGGCAGATCCCCTTGACTCCTCTATCCTGAGAGAAAACGGCCTTTTCCACACCGTTTGGTTTACACCAATTTGTCACGCTCCCCTTTTTGGGGTGCCAGCTACATTCCAGCGGCTTATGGACAGGGTCCTCCGCCCTCATGCTGCCTACACGGCCGCCTATCTAGATGACATAATAATCTACAGTCATGATTGGCCCCGGCACTTGGAACACCTGAGGGCTGTTCTAAAGTCGCTGAGGCGAGCGGGCCTCACAGCTAACCCAAAAAAGTGTGCAATTGGGCGGGTGGAAGTACGGTATCTGGGGTTCCACTTGGGTCATGGGCAGGTGCATCCCCAAATTAACAAGACTGCAGCGATTGCGGCCTGCCCGAGGCCCAAGACCAAAAAGGAGGTGAGGCGGTTCTTGGGGCTGGCTGGCTATTATCGTAGGTTTATACCTAACTATTCGGACATCACCAGCCCGCTAACCGACCTCACTAAAAAGGGGGCTCCAGATCTGGTCCAGTGGACGGAGCAATGCCAACAGGCCTTCTCTGAGGTAAAAGCTGCACTGTGTGGGGGGCCACTTTTACACTCCCCTGACTTCTCTCTCCCCTTTATTTTGCAGACTGATGCATCGGACAGGGGGCTGGGGGCCGTTCTGTCCCAGGAGGTGGAGGGTGAGGAGCGCCCGGTGCTGTACATCAGCCAAAAGCTGTCGGTGCGTGAAATCAAGTACAGCACAATTGAAAAGGAGTGTCTCGCCATCAAGTGGGCGGTCCTTACCCTCCGATACTACCTGCTGGGACGCCCTTTCACTCTCTGTTCGGACCACGCGCCCCTCCAGTGACTCCACCGCATGAAGGATGCCAATGCGCGGATCACCCGTTGGTATCTCGCTCTCCAGCCATTTAAGTTCTAGGTGATCCACAGGCCAGGGGCACAGATGGTGGTGGCGGACTTCCTGTCCTGTCGGGGAGGGAGTCGGCTTCAGGTCGGATGGCTCCCCAGCCTGAGTCGGGGGTATGTGGCAGTGGGGGCGTGGCCAAGCAGCAGTCTGTGAATGGAGGGCAGGGTCAGGGAAGGTAAGTGGCTAGGTCATTACACCTGATGTCAATTTGTGTGTGTGTGTGTGTTTGTTGCAGGGATGGAGTATAAAGGGAGGGGGAGAGGAGAGAAGAGGAATTCGCTCTCCGACCATAACACATGTGCGTGTATGTGTGAGTGAGTGAGTGAGTGAGTGAGTGAGTGAGTGAGTGAGTGAGTGAGTGAGTGAAAGAAAGAAAGCTGAAAAGCCGAATAAAGTGCGTGTGTGTAAACACAAACTCTCGCCTGCTGTGCTTCTGTGCTCCACCCACATTGGGGATTACTACAAAAGGGTTTTCAACCAAGTATTAGAAATGAACATTTTATTTACAATTATTTAATTTGTCCAATTACTTTTGAGCCCCTGAAATGAAGGGATTGTGTTTAAAAAATGCTTTAGTTCCTCACATTTTAATGCAATCATTTTGTTCAACCCACTGAATTAAAGCTGAAAGTCTGAACTTCAACTGCATCTGAATTGTTTTGTTCAAAATTCATTGTGGTAATGTACAGAACCAAAATTAGAAAAATGTTGTCTCTGTCCAAATATTTATGGACCTAACTGTGTATTTCCCACCCCAAATGTTTGTGAGTGAAAGCAGTAGCTGTGGCTGGTTCACTACAAGACCATAAATATCTTACTGGCGTGTGTATCTGAGCAGCGCTGCGCTTTAACAGCGACAGTTCACCGCGTTTCATTCCTTTTAGTTCACACATCAGTTTATAGATCAAAGCCGTAACTTTTCCTGGTTTCTGTGATGCTTTGTTCCGGAACAGTTTAGTTTCTCGGCCAAGTTAACTGGAAAGAGAGCGAGTGAACACAATAACTAACTGGCTCCATCACGGATTCTCCTCATCAACAGTCAGATAAATCCTGATAAAGAAACTGACGGGCGAAACATTTTTCCACAGGAACAGATCAGAAGTGTGGCGTTCTAAATCCTCCTGGTGTAGATGATGGTTCTGATCCGGCGTGAGTACAGGTGTGGAATTCGGGGCTGATGGAGACGGCGGTGATGAGCTGCTCCTCCACTGTGACGAAGGAACTGAAGTCGCGGGCGTCGTCTCCTTACCGTAAACATTTTGGGGAACTCTGTGTTGGCATCATCTGTCAGTCTCACCTCCATCACATCGCCTCGAAGGTGAGGGCAGGTTAATTCGGTCCCCGCCCACTTCGCCTCGTCAGCGTTATTTCGCTGGTCATCACTACAAATCACCCAATTTCAGTGACATCACATGGTCACAATCACTTCCTGTGTGTACACTCTTTAACCCAAGTGAATTATTAACATTTGGAAATGACTCCGAGAGTGAGTCACTTATATTTACAAATGACTCATCAAGTGATTCAGTTACAATTGTAAATGACTCCTCACTGAATCCAACAGTTTGTTAGGAACAGAATTATGGAATTGTCTACAGTGAAAAGGACATGGGATAATGGGATGATGATGATGATGATGTATTTCCTGTAGGACAGGATTTATTTCGAATTTATTTATTTTTATCATGAACTGAAAGATTGTTTATGGAACCAAAAAGAATTCTGTGGCGTGGCTCTGATGAACGCTTTACTGCATCATTCGGAGCGTCACGAGGAATTGCTGTGAAATTGGAACTCAACACATCTCATTATTTTACATTATTTAATTCATAAATATAAAGCTTCATATTAAATAACCAGCAGCATCACTAGTACACGTGTCTCACATCTGTCCATCATTCTCACCTCTACACTCAGCCTGTGTGTCACTGTGTGTGTGTGAGTGATGGGGGGGGGGGGGTGCAGATCCCCTTCAGCACGCGCTAATGATGGACAGCTGATGGTGCACTCTCAGAGTTCCAATCAAATTTGGAGCTGAGTAATTAGATTAGAGAGAGCTGGAAGAAAGGAAGACCTCTCTCTCGCTCTCTCAGTCTCTGTCTCTCTCAGTCCCTCTCTCTCTATGTCTCTCTCTCTCTGTCTCTATGTCTCTCTCTCTCTGTCTCTATGTCTCTCTCTCTCTATGCCTCTCTCTCTCTTGCTCGCTGTCTGTCTCTTTCTTTCTGCTCTTTCTTGAGCGATGGATAAAAGGAGGATCTTTCAGCGGAGTGGCGGCGGTAGTCCAGTCCTGATGGGTGACAATGTTTGTGTGTGTGTGTGTGTGTGTGTGTGTGTGTGTGTGTGTGTGTGTGTGTGTGTGTGTGTGTGTGTGTGCTTGATGCTGGAGGACAGAGTGGCCAAAGAGTGAAGCATCACTTATCTCATTCCCGCTCTGCTTTTCTGCTTTACCGCAGCCTCAGAAACACAAAACACACGTCACACTGCATTTCAGCTCAAAGACAAGAAAAGGCCTTTGTGTGTGTGTGTGTGTGTGTGTGTGTGTGTGTGTGTGCTTCCTCAGCTTGTCCATACAATGGATATAAAAATTCATATCATGTCATATCTTTTTCATCTTTAATGTGAAACAGCAAACAGCAGAATTCAGATGAAAAACAGAAACATTTTAGAGGAAAAAAAGAAAAAACTTATAATAACCTGGCTGCATAAGTAAATACACCCCTTCACTAATACTTGGTTGAAGCAGCTTTTGTGTGTAATCCAGCACTAGGGAAGACTGTAACGAATTATCACATCTTCGTTTGCTCATTTTATTCCACTCTTCATTACAAGAAGCTCCAGATCCATCAGAATGAGGAGCTCCACAACATGGTGCTTTCTCTTTCTCTTCCCTTTGAAACATTTCTGTTTGTTTTCCACTTCAAAGTTGTTGGTTGCTATTTCACACTGAAAGTGGAAAAAGATCGAGCATGATGATGATTATTATCTCATCTCATCTCATTATCTCTCGCCGCTTTATCCTGTTCTACAGGGTCGCAGGCGAGCTGGAGCCTATCCCAGCTGACTACGGGTGAAAGGCGGGGTTCACCCTGGACAAGTCGCCAGGTCATCACAGGGCTGACACATAGACACAGACAACCATTCACACTCACATTCACACCTACGCTCAATTTAGAGTCACCAGTTAACCTAACCTGCATGTCTTTGGACTGTGGGGGAAACCGGAGCACCCGGAGGAAACCCACGCGGACACGGGGAGAACATGCAAACTCCGCACAGAAAGGCCCTCGCCGGCCCCGGGGCTCGAACCCGGACCTTCTTGCTGTGAGGCGACAGAGCTAACCACTACACCACCGTGCTGCTGATTATTATTATTATTATTATGGTTTCCTCCGGGTGCTCCGGTTTCCCCCACAGTCCAAAGACATGCAGGTTAGGTTAACTGGTGACTCTAAATTGAGCGTAGGTGTGAATGTGAGTGTGAATGGTTGTCTGTGTCTATGTGTCAGCCCTGTGATGACCTGGCGACTTGTCCAGGGTGAACCCCGCCTTTCACCCGTAGTCAGCTGGGATAGGCTCCAGCTCGCCTGCGACCCTGCACAGGATAAGCATTTACGAATAATGAATGGATGAATATTATTATTATGACATTAACCTGTAATCTTAACAGGGGTGTGTAAACTTTTTATATGCACTGCAGCTGCAGGCTATGCTCAGCTCCATTCATCAAATATTAATCTTCTTTTAGAACTAATCAATCTGCGTGAATCATAAAGTGAAAATCATGTCATTAATGTCCTTTGCAGATGTTGTGCAGTTGTGCTGCAGTGAGCTCACTGCTCCGTTTCACTCCACAGAGTTTTTACTGCCCCTAGTGGCCAAACAGAGAAGTGCAGGAAGTGCTAATAGAGACCCAGTGGGGCAGAAATCACGCTGCCCTGGACTCAGGGCTGGAGCAGAGAACAGGGCAGGGCAGTTAATGACAGGGTTGGCAGAGTTTAAAACACTCCACTTCCACCAAGATCTTGTTTTTTAACAAATAATTAGAATGAACTTCAATATATATATATATATATATATATATATATATATATATATATATATATATATATATATATATAAAATAAGTGTTTAAGAACTCGAGCTGATGGACCACACATTGGATGATGATGGTCCATGTTACTTTACATCCAGGCTGAAGCTAACCGGTTACTGAACCCCGTTTTAGAACCTGAACCTGTTGTAATGCCAAGGAGACTCTAGGGGGTGTGTCCCTCTGGTGGCTCCACCCCTTACACAAATAGTGCCTGTGTGTGTGTGTATGTATACATACATTATACGGTATATCTTGGGGTGACAGCAGACACACTTGTCACCTGGTCTGTGTGTGTGTGTGTGTGTGTGTGTGTGTGTGTGTGTGTGTGTGTGTGTGTGTGTGGGAAAAGTCAGGAATAACTCCCTGTATCTCTCAGTTCACACAGGGCTCCTGTCGGCTACCTCATCACACACCTCAGTGGTGCCACTCTTATCCCTGTACAGTCACTGTGTGTGTGTGTGTGTGTGTGTGTGTGTGTGTGTGTGTGTGTGTGTCTGCTCAGACTCAGAGAGAGATCGGTGATAATAAACACTTCAGTGGCTGTCGCTCAGTGTGGAGGCCCTCAGACAGACTCAAGACAACTTAATCCAGCCTCACTTATCTTAATCCGTCTCTCTCTCTCTCTCTCTCTCTCTCTCTCTCTCTCTCTCTCCATCTGTCTGTCTCTGTGGGTTTCTGGGAAAATACAGAAACATCCTCTCATCAGTCGTCTCCCTGGTTTGCCTTTCTTATGGACCTCATTTACACTTTTCTGGCCACAAGCTTCAGGACGGTGGAAATCTGACTGTTTCCCTGAAATTCAGTCTCTCAGAGAAGAACACTGACTCAGGGAGACTTTCAGATGATGATGATGATGATGATGATGACGTCACTGAGTTGAGTGAGATGTTCGCAGCTTTGCATCTTTAACAGTTAGAGTTTGGGCTGAAATCATGGTGAGGAAACGTGAAGGTAGTGAAGGCAGAGCTGTGCCCAGCGACTCCATCACTCATGCTTTAATCATTAAAGTGTGTGTTATTTTATCAGTGATGTCAGGAGGAACCAACACACACACACACACACACACACACACACACACACACACACACACACACACACACACACACACACACACAAGATGGGGAGTGTGAGGATTAGAGTGGAACAGAGCCGTGGTTCTGCGTTGTCTCCTCCGCTGATGGAGTTTAAGTACCAGGGATTGAGCTGTTAGTAATAAATACACACCGGCTTTAGATCCGTGTAAACACTGCACTCGTACCACAACGTGGAATCCTCCATCAAACGAATGTGTGTGTGTGAGATGATTATAGGTATATGTGTGTGTGTGTGCATGCGCGTGCTGGCATGTGTGTCATAGTGTGTAATGTGTGTGTGTGTGTGTATTATGTAGGACGGTAACCCTTTTAACCCCTTAGTGACACAGCGCAGGAGTAGTGTATGGGCTGAGTGATGGTTGGTGTTTAGCTGGAATGCTCGCTGCATGATCTCCTCGCCGTATCCCACAATCCCCTCCTGCACTCCCCCTGAGCGAGGCTCCTGATTGGTCAAGCCGGTTGTCTGGTGTCCTTCAGCTGTGTGTGAGGATTTGTTCAGGATTAAAGTTTTACAGTTCAGGAGCCTTTTTATAAAGGACTTAATCCACCAGGAGACTGTTTCAGCCAAATGATCCTCCACCGAGGAATGTTTTACACACACACACACACACACACACACACGCTATGCTGTGTTATCACCAAACAGTTGATTATTTTCTGATGGTTACAAAGCGCTGACACTACGAGTGAGCCGTTACTATGGAAACCATGACCTGTTAGAACAAGTGCATTAATATAAACCTGTTCTAGAGAACTAATCAACACCTTGTGACCAATCAGAATCCAGAACTCAGCAGCAGCGCTGTGTGTAAAGTGCAGTGTTTAATAGTGTTTAAAAGTGTACACGCTTTTCCTCACAGATTTTCCTCAGTGACGTCATTAATGCTCTGTAAAGTGTTTACTTTTTTAAATAAGGTATAAAGTGTTTTGTCTCAGGTCCACAGCAACACCTCGCTATAAATGTGTGTGTGTGTGTGTGTGTGTGTGTTATACATATTCACCACCATTGTGCACATCTGCTCCATTAGCTGATTCTCTCTGGAGCTTTTTAATCAGATGAATGGAGCAGATAAGGACCCCACACACACACACACACACACACACACACACACACACACACACACACACACACACACACACACACACACACAACCTCAGGCTTTTATACAGGTGTATGTAAAGCACAAGGTTTTAAATGGTAAAGCAGTTCAGTTTATTTCCTGAGTGTAGTAATCAGACAGGTGCAAAGGTCCGAGTCTCCCAGCCGAGGCGTTTTTACACCCCATGGGATGTTCAGAGATCAGCTCTCTCTCTCTCTCTCTCTCTGTCACTCACCTGGCACACAGGTAATAAAGCCAGCTCTGAGTTTACTCATCACTGTGCAGTGGATATGAGGAGTAAAGCAGTCTGGGTTTTAAACACTCATCTAAACTGCTTTTAAATCTGACCGGCTTTACTGAGACACACGGGGACGCCGCAGACTCGCTGTTGTGGTTCCTGGCAGTGAAGACATGAAGACATCATCAGCATTTTTCGCTGGCGAGGAGAAAGTGACAGCTAAAGCCCTGAAAAGCAGCGTACTCGAGAGCTCGGTCGTTCACAAAAGCCACTGCTGTCGACACTTGGGTCGGATCAAACACACACCACGTGTGTGTACTCACTGCACTGAAACACAAATCCTGTATTTAAATCATCACTGCTTCACCCTGAAGCCACACACACACACACACACACACACACACACACACACACACACACACACACACACACACACACACACACACACACTTTAACCCCAGTGTGTACATTGAGGCCTAAAGCTGGGATTATTGGGATTATTACCTGTCCATCAGGTGAGCTGCAGAGAGAGAACCGAGTGTGCCTGTTCTAATCTCTAATTTGCCCATGCTGCAGGAGATAAAAAGTGAAACTAAAAAAACAACAACACTGATTTTCCCAGTTTATAAAACACTGTAAATGAGCAGTGCAGCAGTGGAACTGAGTGACACAACAATGCTGTCATAAATGATGTGTGATTTCCTCCAAGGACTGGAAAAGATCCTGCTCTGTGTGTGTGTGTGTGTGTGTGTGTGTGTGTGTTTTGAAGCTTGTTTGGTTTAGGAAGGGAATGTGCACCGTGTCAATACCCCAAGAAGCTGAAAATTGCTCAACACATTTTTTTCTCAACTTTCTGAAAATCTTCTCAGAGCTGTTGGAGTAAAACCGTTAAAGTCATTGTGGCTCGTTTACAACTGATAATAATAATAATAATAATAATAATAATAATAATAATCAGGGGCGGCACGGTGGTGTAGTGGTTAGCGCTGTCGCCTCACAGCAAGAAGGTCCTGGGTTCGAGCCCCGGGGCCGGCGAGGGCCTTTCTGTGTGGAGTTTGCATGTTCTCCCCGTGTCCGCGTGGGTTTCCTCCGGGTGCTCCGGTTTCCCCCACAGTCCAAAGACATGCAGGTTAGGTTAACTGGTGACTCTAAATTGAGCGTAGGTGTGAATGTGAGTGTGAATGGTTGTCTGTGTCTATGTGTCAGCCCTGTGATGACCTGGCGACTTGTCCAGGGTGAACCCCGCCTTTCGCCCGTAGTCAGCTGGGATAGGATCCAGCTCGCCTGCGACCCTGTAGAAGGATAAAGCGGCTAGAGATAATGAGAATGAGATAATAATAATCACATCATTTCAAAGATGCTTCTGAAAAAAAAACATCTGCAGATCTGTAAGATGATTGTGTGGTGGATCAAACTTCAACAACAACAACAACAATAACAACAACACAGTCTGAACAGAGGAAACAACATCTCTCTATAACCATTTATAACCCTCTTGAACCTCCTACAACTCTCTGTAGCCCTGCTCTACTCATTTATTACCTTTATAACCTTTTACAAACTTTACTCTTACCCTCTACTGCAGAACCTGTTCTTGAAACTCATAACCCTCTATAACCGCCACTCTAATCTTTATACATAATAACTATAATTTATAACCCTCTATAACTGACTGTAACTCTGTGTAGTGCTTCTCAAACATTCTAGAATACTTGATAACCCTTCAGTAGCCCATTATGACCATGATCTAAAAGTACATACAGTATCCTTGCTTTAATCAATACCTTTTCATAAGTCTATGTATAGCCCCTTTATACTGTAACCCTGTATAACCCTCTAAAACCCTGCATAACCATCTATAACCTTCTATATCCCTCTATAGCCCCTCAATAACCCTGTACAGCCCCTCTATAATGATGTATAACCCTCTATAACCCAGTATAGCCCCTCTATAACCTTCTATATCACTGTGTAGCCTCTCTATAACCCTGTATAATCCTCTATAACCTTCTGTATCCCTGTATAGCCCATCAACCTCTGTAACCCTCAATAGCCCATCAATAAACCAGTATTACCCTCTATCACCCTGTGTAACCCTGTATAGCCCCTCTATAACCCTATACAGTCCCTCTATAAACCTATATAGCCCCTCTATAACCCTATATAGCCCCTCTATCATGCTGTATAACCCCTCTATAACCCTATATAGCCCCTCTATAACCCTGTATAGCCCATCACCTTCTATAACCACCTATAACCCTCAATAGCCTTCTATAACCCATTATAATCCTCTTATCAACCTGTGTAACCCTGTATAGCCTTCTATAACCCTGTATAACCTTCCATAACCCTGTATAGCCCCTGTATAACCATCTATATCCCTGTATAGTCCATCACCCTCTATAACCCTCGATAGCCCATCTATAATACAGCATAACCCTCTATCACCCCGTTTAACCCTGTATAGCTCCTCTATCACCCTGTATAGCCCCTCTATAACCCTATATAGCTCTTCTATAACCCTATATAGCCCCTCTATAACCCTGTGTAGCCCATCACTCTCTATAACCATCTATAACCCTCGATAGCCCATCTACAACCCAGCATAACCCTCTATCAACCTGTGTAACCCTGTATAGGCCTCTATAACCCTGTATAGCCCCTCTATAACCTTCTATATCCCTGTATAGCCCCTCTATAACCCTGTATAGCCCCCCTATAACCTTCTATATCCCTGTATAGCCCCTCTATAACCCTGTATAGCCCCCCTATAACCTTCTATATCCCTGTATAGCCCATCTATAACCCAGTATAATCCGCTATCACCCTGTGTAACCCTGTATAGGCCCTCTATAACCCTGTATAGCTGATCGCCCTCTATAACCATCTATGACACTCAATAGCCCATCTATAACCCTCTATCACCCTGTATAGCCCTCTATACCCCTGTATAGCCCCTCTATAACTGTCTATATCCCTGTATAGTCCATCACCGTCTATAACCCTCGATAGCCCATCTATAAACCAGTATAACAGTATACAGTATAACACCCTCTATCATCCTATATAGCCCCTCTATAACCCTGCAAAGCTCCTATATAACACTGTATAGTCCATCACCCTCTATAACTGTCAATAATACTTGATAGCCCATCTATAACCCAGTATAACCCTCTATCACCCTGTGTAACCCTCAATAGCCCCTCTATTACCCTGTATAACCCTCAATCACCCTGTATAACCCTCAGTCACCCTGTATAGTCCCTGTATAGCCCTGTATAGACCATCGCCCTATATAACCCTCCATAGCCCCTCTATAACCTAGTATCATCCTGTATTGTCCCTCTATTACCCTATATAGCCCCTCTATAACCCTGTCTATTCCTGTATAGCCCCTCTATAACACTGTATAGGCCTCTATAACCATGCATAACCCTCTATCACTCAGTATAACCCTGTATAGTATCTCTATAACCCTCTATAACCATCTATAGCCCATCACCCTCTATAACCTTCAATAGCCCCACTATAACCCAGTATAATCCTAGCTCCTCTATAACCCTCTATATCCCCTCAATCATGCTGTATAACCCTCTATAGCCCCTCTATATCCCTGTATAGCCCCTATCTAACACGGTATAACCCTCTATCATCCTGTATAGCCCCTCTATAACTGTGTATAACCCTCTATGTACGTCCTATAACTCTGAATAGCCCTTCTATAACCTGGTATAACCTTCTATCATCCTGTATAGCACCAGTATAACCCTGTATATCACCTTTGCCCTCTATAGCCCCTCTATAACCCAGTATAATCCTGTATAGCCCCTCTATAATCCTGCATAGCCCCTCTATCATTCTGTATCCCTGTATAGCCCTCTATATCCCTGCATAGCCCCTCTATAGCCTGGTGTAAAGCTCGATAACCCTCTATAGTCCCTCTATAACCCAGTATCACCCTGTATAGTCCATCCATAACCCTCTGTAGCCCCTCTATAACACTGTATAGCCCAGGGGTTTTCAAAGTGTGGGAGAGTCAGCCCCCCCTCGGAGAGCAAATAAACAACAGTGCCCCCCCCTTACAATTTTTGTTGTTGCTATACTTAATGTTCCATTCGTATTTAAAAAAAAATGGTTGTTGTACACATTATTTTTTTCTTTTTCACATTTTAAACATCTGTGCTTTTTAAAACATCTTGTTTTACACATTTTAAACATCTCATAGTATCGTTAGCTAGCACCTCTTTGCAGACAACACACTGTGGCAGTGGAGCATCTTCAGATCCAGTCCATGAAAATCCAAACTTTAAATAATCGTGGCCATACTTCCTTCTTTTTTCAGTCCCCCCAGGATTCCGCGGGCCTTTTTTGTGATTGTTGCAGGCTAAAATGTCTGATGTTGCGGGGGTTTTTCCAAAAAATTGCAATGAAAGTTGCGGTGTTTTTTAGGTTTTTGTTGCGATTACATTGCAGGAGGAAGTGAAAGTTGCAAGAAATTGTTGCGATTTTCTCTTTTTGTGATTAAAATTGAGTGATATGTTAAATATTAAATTATTACTGAAAAACTATTGATTAAAAAAACAAAGACACTGAGAAATGGTCCTATAAACAACTTTACCAATATAAAAGATTACCAGGACTACAAAAATGCAGAAAAATAGGCTTTACTTATCCAAATGCACCTGTTGGTTCAAAAGTTAAAGTGCATAGAACCTCACAGCACTTTGTGAGGTTTTGGCAAAAATGTTGGCATCCATTAATTTCTTGTATTAAGTACAAAAAAAAAAAAATAAAGTGCACACAGTCCTTCACTGTAAACATAACACACTTTCAGTAACAGAATTTAAGCCTACATAAACACTGACTCGCACATCATGCAATGTTGCCAGATACTGCTGACGTTTTCCAGCCCAAAATATATTCAAAACCCACCAAAATGCACTTGAAACCACCAATCTGGCAACACTGCGCGCATGCGGCTTCTCTTGAACATAGACATCCGGAAGTAAGGCGGAAGGTAGTTTGTCGATGTCACCTCAAGACGACGCCAACGGTTGGTCAAATTTGCGGGAAAGTTGTGGTGATTGGATATAATTGCAACACCGCCCTGAATTCGCGGGGATTGGTTGAATTTGCGCTGAAGTTGCAAATCGCAACATCCTGGAGGCTCTGTTTTTTTGCTTGGCCGTCTCCTCACTCCCTGTAGCTTTAGGTACCAAAAATCGATCCATTTTGTCTCTCACGTTGCGCCCCCCCTGAAGAACTCTGGCGCCCCCCGGGGGGGCACGCCCCACACTTTGAAAAGCCCTGGTATAGCCCATCGCCCGCTATAACCCTGCATAGCCCCTCTGTAACCCAGTATAATCCTGTATAGCTCCTCTATAACCCTCTATAACCCTGTAGAGCCCCTCTGTCACATTGTATAACCCTGTATAGCCCCTCTCTATCCCTGTATAGCCCTTCTATATCCTTGTATAGCCCCTGTATAACCCTCTATCACTCTATATAACCCTGTATAGCCCTTCTATAGCCCCTCTATAATGCTGTATGACCCTCTATCACCCTGTATAACCCCTCTATAACCCTGTATAGACCATCACCCTCTATAACCCTGTATAGCCCCTCTATAACCCAGTATACTCCTGTATAGCTCCTCTATAACCCTGTATAGCCCCTCTATAACCTGGTGTAAAGCACTATAACCCTGTATAGTATCCCTGTATAGCTCCTCTATAATCCTATATAGCACCTTTGCCCTCTATAACCCTCTATAGTCCCTCTACAACCCATCCTGTACAGTCCCTCTATCACCCTGTATAGCCCATCTCTAACCCTCTAAAACCCTGTCTAGCCCTCTATCACCCTGTATAGCCTCTCTATAACCCTGTATAGCCCATTGCCCTCTATAACCCTGTATAGACCCTCTATAACCCAGTATACACCTGTATAGCTCCTCTAGAACCCTGTATAGCCCTTCTATCAAATTGTATAACCATGTATAGCCCCTCTATATCCCTGTATAACCCCTCTATATCCCTGTATAGCCCTTCTATAACCCTGTAAATCCCCTCTATAACCCTGTATAGCCCCCAATAACCCTGCATAGCCCCTCTATCACATTGTATAATCTTGTATTGCCCCTCTCTATCCCTGTATAGCCCCTCTATAACCCTCTATCACACTGTGTAACCCTGTATAGCCCTTCTATAACCCTGTACAACCCGTCTATAACCCTCTATCACTGACTATAGCCACTGTATAACCCTGTATAGCCCTCTATCACACTGTATAACCATGCATAGCCCTTCTATAACCCTTTATCACCCTCTATCACATTGTATAATCCTGTATAGCACCTCTATATCCCTGTATAGTCCCTCTATAACTCTCTCTTACCCTGTATAGCCCTCTATCACACTGTATTACCCTGTATAGCCCATTTATAACCCTGTATAGCCCCTCTGTATATCGCAGTCCCCCTCTTCACTGCCTCTATTGCTTGTTAAGAAAAAAAACAAGGCGACTTCAGATGATGATGTCATTAGACAAGCCATGAGTGAGTCACTGTGTGTGTGTGGGTGTTATAGAATGTACTGTAGCTTGCTCTCCATCAGTTTCTGGAGCTTCTCACCCAAAACGGTGTTTGTGGAACCTGAGAGGAGATTAGACTGGCTGCACTTCACTTCTCTGCAATGTCTGTGTGTGAGTGTGTGTGTACTCCTCCTCCTCCTCCTCCTTTTCCCAGCGTGTGTGTTTTGTAGTCATGTAACTACACTCACCCCAGTCTCTTATCAAGGACACGAAGGCAGCAGTAATTAGATTAGCTGTGGCTCCAGGGAAACGTGTGTGTGTGTTTGTGTCCTGTGTTGTGGTGTATCAGGAAGATTTGAAGTGGAAAAGCAGTCTAAATGAGGTCAAAACTCTCTGACAGAGTGATGAC
Source organism: Neoarius graeffei (assembly GCF_027579695.1). Taxonomy (NCBI): domain Eukaryota; kingdom Metazoa; phylum Chordata; class Actinopteri; order Siluriformes; family Ariidae; genus Neoarius; species Neoarius graeffei. Next base: position 69,010,532 of record NC_083587.1, read on the forward strand.
ATCAACTGTGGTTTCTTTCACAGCTAAAATGCGATACTTTACTCTGTGTGTGTGTGTGTGTGTGTGTGTGTGTGTATAAGGAGAGGACAGTGGCGCCATGCTGATCCTCTTCAGAGTAATAGTTCAGATAGCTTCTCCTCTCCTGCCCCTGTTTGAATGTAAATAAGACTGTCTCAGTCTCCTCGTGCAGTTTTTGTCTGTTTTCAGTCTCATTCTCAGATATGAAGCTAATTATCTCACTATCTCATTATCTCATAATCATCCAGCCTTTATTTACATTAGCCATGTGATGCTAACACGAACAGCTTGTGTGATGGCTGGTTTCACCAGTAATCAGCAGAGCAAACACACAAACTGGCCACAGTTTGCACAAAAGCGTGCAAAATTGATGGCACCCTCAGTGATGGGACTGGACCATGCTGGTGTGAATGCTAAGCAGTGCTGCAGCCCCGCAGGGAAATGACATGGCAGCGCATTGTGCTCAAATCTAATCTAGTTGCGTTTATGTTGAGCTTTGTGCTGAGAGCTGGGGTTTGTGTTTTCCTCATGGTTCAGTGGGCAGAGGGGCTTCATCACTGCTGCATTAGCGAAATTAGCACTGGAGATAAAACAACAGGGGTGTAAAAGGCAAGGAGACAAGAACAAATTCCTAACGGAGTGAATTTTCACCAGAAATGATCAGATGTAATGCTAATAATGAATGAAAACTAGTGGAGAACAGTTAGCATGTGTGCTGTGAGGAGAAATAGCTAGAGGTGACTTTCTTGGGATTTTAAGACTCTCTCTCTCTCTCTCAGACCCCTGCTGGTTTCCTGCCAGACTAACTTCCTGCAGCTCTTCCTGTAGTAGACGTCAGTGGTAAGTTAGAACTGAAATATGTCCGTCTCTTCCTCCAGCCGGCTGTTACTGGAGATATAAATAGCAGTTTTGGGGACATCGATGTGTCTCTCCATCGCGCTGGGCCTGAAACCGCCACACCCTGATTCACGGCCTGTTTTCTCTCGAAACACGGCAGCATCCTGGCATTGTGACGGAGCTGTGATGAGAGGAGTGAAATGCTCCGAGTGGGAAACGTGGAAACGCTCCGGGTGGTCTGGGAGATGTCAATCAGCACGGTGGGATCAGGAGGGAGTTAAACTGGACATGGCTTACTGCTGTTTACTCGAATACACTCCACTGACATTAATGATGAGGAAGAGGAGGGAGGAGAGAGTGAGGAAGAGCAGGCAGAGAGAAAAAGTCAAGCCAGTTTATTTGTATTGCATTTTTAACAACAGACATCATTGCAAAGCAGCTTTACAATAAAATAAAGACTTTAAACATATGAGCTCATTTTATCCCTAATATATTCATTTAAAAAGAGAAGAGAGAAGGGATTCTGTTAGAAAGGAGATGATGGAAATGATGGAGAAGAAGAATGCCATGATGGAGAAGAGGGAAGACGAGAAGAAAGCTTTTGTAGATCTGTAGTACAGAAAGATACAAAAAGTCGCAGCTAACAGAACATCAACAATAATTTCAATATTGTTAGCTGATGGTAACTAATAATGAACTTTAGGGTTCCAAATAATGAATACCACTAACATTAAACAAACAAACAAACAAACAAACAAACAAACAAACAAACAAACAAACAAACAAACAAACAAACAAAGTGTTTGTGCAGCTGTTTGTTCATTGTGGTCACTTCTGTGTCAGCTGGCTAAACATGCTAATTCCTGGGTGACATTACACTCACTGTTCATCCTCACTGTTGGATAATAATGAAGAGAATTTTCAGATTTCCCAGAAACAACAGTCAGAGACCTGATATTAATATTAGAGCTAATAATAATTTCTTATTTATAGAACTGTTGTATAAAAGCAAAGTGATTATCTGTGCTTAGTTGTGATTATCTGCACCCTCATGACTACAGCTCAGTCACAGCTGTTCTGATATTCAGTATAACTGCACTATACATATATATATATATATAAAACTGCACTCCATATTGCTTAATCGCTCTTATTTAATTAACATATTTTACAGGTTTCCTATTTTGCTGATTATTGTTTTTAAATATTTCTATTTTTTCTTTCTTTATTGTATTAATTTTGAGTCATTGTCTGTAAACTCTGTTTATATAAACAAAGATGATGATTATTACCATGAATATCATATATAGCTTGGTGTTGTTGGAATTCTGTCATTATTTATTCCACACACACATCAATGATCACCTCCTCCACATCACAACTGTCACATCTGAGTTTTACACACACACACACACACACACACACACACACACACACACACACACACACACACACACACACACACACACTCCTGACACCCCTCTCTGTGAGGCTTTAACAGGATTAGTGTTGAGGGTGTGGTGTTTAGATGATGGTCACTGAGGTGTTAAGTCTTACAATCGTTCGATAAGGTCACCATTAAAACCTCCAAGCTGAGAGCAATAAAGTGATGAAGAGGAGGATGAGGGGGAGGATACAAGAACACTTTTTACAGTGTGTGTGTGTGTGTGTGTGTGTGTGTGTGTGTGTGTGTGTGTGTGTGTGTGTGTGTGTGTGTCACAGTGAAAGTCAAGCCCAGTCAATGTAACTGTAAGGTGATTATCTTCTCAGGGTCTGTTTCTTGGCAAGTGGAGTTTAATCAGATCTCTAAAAACTTCTGAATCATCAGATCACAGAGAGAAGGACACGACCTCGGCCAAGGTGTGTGTGTGTGTGTGCGTGTGTGTGTGTGAGAGAGAGAGAGAGAGAGAGACCAACTGAATTGATCAGTATCCACTTAAATAGTTATTATATATAATTTCATATTATTATTATTATTATTATTATTATTATTTAATGTATATCATGGACTAAAACCCAAGTATCTTATTCTGCAGCACAGCACTTGTGCTCATATTTACATCAGAACAACATCCATTAAATGTATCAGTCAGGATTTAGACCTCATTACATCACAGAGAGTGCATTGGTTAAAGTAGTAAATCTCATCTCATTATCTCTAGCCGCTTTATCCTGTTCTACAGGGTCGCAGGCGGGCTGGATCCTATCCCAGCTGACTACGGGCGAAAGGCGGGGTTCACCTTGGACAAGTCGCCAGGTCATCACAGGGCTGACACATAGACACAGACAACCATTCACACTCACATTCACACCTACGCTCAATTTAGAGTCACCAGTTAACCTAACCTGCATGTCTTTGGACTGTGGGGGAAACCGGAGCACCCGGAGGAAACCCACGCGGACACGGGGAGAACATGCAAACTCCACACAGAAAGGCCCTCGCCGGCCCCGGGGCTCAAACCCGGACCTTCTTGCTGTGAGGCGACAGCGCTAACCACGACACCACCGTGCCGCCCCAAAGTAGTAAATGACAACATTATTATTGTAGATGTATTAAATAATACAACATTTACAATCTGTGCAAATTACAATATATAACATGTATTGTTTATTCCTTACACTAATGTACCAGTTATTGTTTGGAACTATTCTATTCTATTGTGCTACAGAACGTCACAGGTCAGTGAAGTTCACCTGAAATTATCTCATCTCATCTCATTATCTCTAGCCGCTTTATCCTTCTACAGGGTCGCAGGCAAGCTGGAGCCTATCCCAGCTGACTACGGGCGAAAGGCGGGGTACACCCTGGACAAGTCGCCAGGTCATCACAGGGCTGACACATAGACACAGACAACCATTCACACTCACATTCACACCTACGGTCAATTTAGAGTCACCAGTTAACCTAACCTGCATGTCTTTGGACTGTGGGGGAAACCGGAGCACCCGGAGGAAACCCACGCGGACACGGGGAGAACATGCAAACTCCACACAGAAAGGCCCTCGCCGACCCCGGGGCTCGAACCCAGGACCTTCTTGCTGTGAGGCGACAGCGCTAACCACTACACCACCGTGCCGCCCTTACCTGAAATTATATGTTTGTTAAATAAATTAATGAATGGTCTTTTTATTCACATCAGATGTACAACACTTCCTTTTAAATAAAGCATTTTTTAAAAAACTTTTTCAACAATTTGATGTTACTGAACTTTAAAACATCTATTATCCAATCTATTATCTATTATTATATGTATTATTATCTTTTATCTGTTATGTCAGGAGTTTATTTCACTTCACTGTGTGTTGAATGATGCAACGTTCAGTGAAAATTAAAATTAATAACAGAGAAATAACCTCAACATCCAGAACTCTAACAATCTGATCAACAAACCTTTTGTGTGTAAAATTTACTGTAATCATGCCCTCCGTTATTGCTTTGCTGATCTCTGTGTGTGTGTGTGTGTGTGTGTGTGTGTGTGTGTGTGTGTGTGTGTGTGTGTGTGTGTGTGTGTGAGTGCATGCAGGGCAGACGATGGATGTCATGAGTGTCAGACTAAATAAATACAGAGCAGTGTGTGTTATTTGAGCGGTGTGTTAACAGGCTCACAAGACACCAAAAGAGCCAGAGGCTACCACCCAGGTAAAACACACACACACACACACACACACACACACACACACACACACACACACACGTCAATTCCCACATACTGAAGAATTTGCTGGTAAAATATACAGGCACTTGCACACAGAGAGCAGGGGTGTGTGTGTGTGTGGGGGGGGGGGGGGGGTAAGTTATTGATCCCCTCCTGTGAGCTCATGTGGAGGTTGTGGGTCTCTATAGGCCTCACTCCCTCCAGCCCTGTTTAATCCCAGCTCTAAACAGATAGACTGTCTGTGGCTCTATACGTCTCTGGATCGATGGAAATCCGGTTATGCCGCTCCAGCTCGATTTTAAACGGATCCCATTAGCCATAAGTAAAAGTTTTTTTCCAGAGATAATGGGATTAGGTTTCCCTTCACCGACAGACTTTTCTGCTGAAACGCGCCTCTGTCTTTTTCTGTCCTGAAATATCGCAGACACTTTGGACAGGAAGCGGCGGCCCACCTGTCTCTTCTACTTCCGTCCTCTCTGTCTGAGAGTCTGCTCCTCTCACACACACACACACACACACACACACACACACACACACACACACACACACACACAGAGTAAAAACAGAGTGTGACTTAAATGCTCTCCATTATTAGATTGTGCTCGTGTGTGTGTGTGTGTGCGCGTGCAGTGAGACGGTGTCTGATTCCTCAACATCATTCACCTAATAAAACACTACAGCATCAACCTCAACCTCACAGCTTTCCAGTCCGTCTCTCAGTCACATGACCAGGTTCCCTCAGGAACATCAACCAGTAGCCTTTGTAACTTTCTCCTTCATCAGAGACGAAAGGTTTAAATTCTTCTCTTCAGGATCTTTAACATGGAACACAGCTTTCAGCTTTAAACTCATTCCTGTATAGAACTGCATTATAATCATCTTTCAGTGGAAAGCTTTAAAGATTCTCTACACACACATTTCAGAATTAAAGTTACTAAAGGTACTGAAGGTACTAAGGGTGTCTGGTTATAGAATAGTACAGTTTGAGCCCGTTGTTTCTGAGAGTGTGTGGAAAACATTTCGTTGCTACTGATGTAAATATTCTGATAAATAACTACATTTATTTCCAAAACATTTAAATAGAAATAATTTATAAAATAAATTCTACAATTCTGAATTTTATTATTATAAAGTTGATCAATCAAAAGTTGATCAATTAAACAGCTGATCAATCATGACAATAATACCTACATCATGTGCAGTATTCTGAGTGGTCATGTACAATAATGTTTTTTCACAACACCCTGTGACATATATATATATATATATATATATATATATATATATATATATATATATATATATATATAATTTTCCCCCCAAAATGTGTGCAATATTTACTTTCACCATGAGGTTAGTCTCTTTCATAACTTATTTTATTTCCACTGTTAGAATTCTAACCATCGAGGCACTGATGGTATTTGCATTTTCTATTCCCCTTTGTAACTTTGTAACTTACAGTATTTCTATTGTTGTTCTACTCAGCAATGTTTTTTTTGTTTGTTTGTTTGTTTTAGCAATTATTCCTTGCACAGTTCTTATCAGGGTGTTTTTGTTTATTCGTTTTTTTCTCCAGCTTGTATTGTTGTATTTTATCTTATACTGTTTGGTTACAGAGTGACTTCTGGCACAAGAATTTCCCTCGGGATTAATAAAGTTTTATCTTACATTATTATTATTATTATTATTATTATTATTATTATTATTATATCTTTAATTCAACAAACTACAGCTCAAAGTGTTTTAAAAGACAAAAACAAAAAAAAGACGTGAAGAAGGAAAATAAAATAATTGCAGACAAGGAAAGAGTGAGGACAACAGGAATGTAATAAATCTAAAAATACACATATAACAGGATTATAGCAGCTTGAATTAATGACAAAATCATAAATAAAATCTTAATAAACAATTCATATATTTAAAACAAACAAAAAACAAAATACAGATTAAAGTCCAACCTATAAATGATAATATTTCGCAAAAATAAATAAATAAATAAATTAATAAATAGAGATAAATTGATACATGTGAATAATAATTATTAATAATTCAGGATTAATGAATCCCACAGGCTGAGAGTGATTGAATGATAAAACATAATAAACTGTGAATGAATTTTAAACAGTTCATGTTTAATGCAGCATTGTTCTGATCTTATAACATCACACACACACACACACACACACACACACACACACACACACACACACACACACACACACAAAGTAAAGGGTTAAGAGTGTGTGTGTGTGTGTGTGTGTGTGTGTGTGTGTGTGTGTGTGTGTGTGTGAGAGAGAGAGAGAGAGAGAGAGAAAGAGAGAGAGAGATCAGGTGTGTGTTGGTGAAGAAGTGAGTGATGACGGTGGCGTAAAGAAGCTCAGTGTCATCACTGTACACATAACAAAGGGCCATTCAGCTGTAAAAATTTGCTGACATGCTGTGTTGTGTGTGTGTGTGTGTGTGTGTGTGTGTGTGTGTGTACGGCAGAGTCATGAGCAGAACCGTGAAGATGGATTTAAGACATTAAACTGCATCATAATCCAATCAGGAGACTCGCTCAGGGCCTGTGAGTGATGTGACTCACTGTTATATTCTCTCTAACACACACACACACACACACACACACACACACACACACACACACACACACACACACACACACACACAACTGTAGTGAGAATAAACCACCACCAAATCATGTCTCTGCTCACAATAGTTTGTGCAGAGCAACATATGGGCCACAGAAGCAACTGTATATCTACACAAACACGCACACCACAAAGTATACAAATAATTGTCAGATATGTGTGTCTGTGTGTGTGTTATTTTATTGCCACCTCACCGCAGACACACTGAGACTCTCACATTTAACCCTCGGTGGTGTGCACTAATCACTTAGAGACTTACACACACTTAGACAACCTTTATTGTCATCAGTCTGCAACAAGTGGACACCGAACGAAATTTCGTTGCAATTTGGCTCAGCACAGAAATAAATATGAAGTGTATTAAATTAAATTATGCAGCAGCAAAAATATTATAAAGTGCAATAGTATAAAGTGACCTGTGGAATTAGGGATGTTCAAGTTATAAATAGAAGTTTAGAGTTTGGGTTTGGAGTTCAATCAGCAAGTCTACTTGATGCTCAGGGCTGTACCTGATTTGTAACAGATATAAGATTGATCGGCTGTTTAAACACACCGTGCTCTGGGTTTACGGGACATGTTTTTATTACAGCAGGATTTATTCAGGATTTTATTCTCAGAAGTCATTTTATAAACATCACAATTGAGCGTCACCCTGACGGACCCTGTATAGCCCTCACAGTCCCACAGTAACACGTTTAATCATCACACACCATCACAACATCACACACCATCACAACATCACACACACCATCACCACATCATCACACACCATCACCACATCATCACACACCATCACCACATCACACACCATCAGCACATAATCACACACCATCACCACATCACACACCATCACCACATCACACACCATCACCACATCACACACCATCACCACATCATCACACACCATCACAACATCACACACCATCACAACATCACACACACCATCACCACATCATCACACACCATCACCACATCATCACACATCATCACAACATCACACACCATCACCACATCAAACACACCATCACCACATCATCACACACCATCACCACATCACACACCATCACCACATCACACACCATCACCACATCACACACCATCACACACCATCACCACATCATCACACACCATCACCACATCACACACCATCACCACATCACACACATAATCACACACCATCACCACATCACACACAATCTCCATGTCATCACACACCATCACCACATCACACACACCATCACCACATCATTACACACCATCACCACATCATTACACACCATCACCACATCACACACCATCACCACATCACACACAATCACCATGTCATCACACACCATCACCACATCACACACCATCACCACATCATTACACACCATCACCACATCACACACAATCACCACATCATCACACACCATCACCACATCACACGCCATCACACACATCATCACACACCATCACCACATCACACACAATCACCACATCACACACACCATCACCACATCACACGCCATCACCACATCACACACCATCACCACATCACACACCATCACCACATCATCACACACCATCACCACATCACACACAATCACCACATCACACACACCATCACCACATCACACACATCATCACACACCATCACCACATCATCACACACCATCACCACATCACACACCATCACCACATCACACACACCATCACCACATCATCACACACCATCACCACATCACACACCATCACCACATCACACACACCATCACCACATCACACACAATCACCACATCATCACACACCATCACCACATCACACACACCATCACCACATCACACACCATCACCACGTCACACACCATCACCACATCATCACACACCATCACCACATCACACACCATCACCACATCACACACCATCACCACATCACACACCATCACCACATCACACACGCCATCACCACATCACACACCATCACCACATCACACACCATCACCACATCATCACACACCATCACCACATCATCACACACCATCACCACATCATCACACACCATCACCACATCATCACACACCATCACCACATCATCACACACCATCACCACATCATCACACACCATCACCACATCATCACACACCATCACCACATCATCACACACCATCACCACATCACACACACACCATCACCACATCACACGCCATCACCACATAACACACATCATCACACACCATCACCACATCATCACACACCATCACCACATCACACACCATCACCACATCACACACCATCACCACATCATCACACACCATCACCACATCACACACCATCACCACATCTTCACACACCATCACCACATCACACACCATCACCACATCAAACACCATCACACCCATCATCACACGCCATCACCACATCATACACCATCACCACATCATCACACACCATCACTACATCAATCAAGTTTCAATCAATCAATCAAGTTTATTTGTACAGCGCTTTTAACAATAAACATTGTCGCAAAGCAGCTTTACAGAATTTGAACGACTTAAAACATGAGCTAATTTTATCCCTAATCTATCCCCAATGAGCAAGCCTGTGGCGACGGTGGCAAGGAAAAACTCCCTCAGACGACATGAGGAAGAAACCTTGAGAGGAACCAGACTCAAAAGGGAACCCATCCTCATTTGGGCAACAACAGACAGCCTGACTATAATATTAACAGTTTTAACAGGTATAACCCTCAACTGTCCTCATGGGGCCGTCCTTCACAGGAGTGGGGCGATAAAACTCCGACCAGACACAGGGCACCAGGATGGATCAAGCAGGTCCGAGGGGCAGAAGAGGCCAGCATCCCAATCCCAGGATCAACATGTAACTCAGAGGGACAGATTGGGGGGGGGGGGAAAGAGAGAGAGAGAAAGAAAACATGTTGTTAGGTATGCCCTAAAAATGACAAGTATTAAATCTGTGTGGTAGGCTCGCAGAGACAAGAGTCTTTACATCAGGCATGACACACAATGGCATGTTAATATGGTAAAAGAATATATCATGACCTGCTCTGGCTGGATGCTTGATTGGGTGATGGGAGCACACTCCTCAGCAATGATGAGATGCAGATGGGACCCTTAGGCCTGGCCAAGACAATTCAGTTACATTTCACCGGGTCTGGGACATGCGACAGAATGTCTGACGGCCGATTCCCTGCAGGCTACGATAGCCAGTCGAGGTCCCCACCGTCTCCACCAAAAGATTTCCTGTTGACTCCATGTAACTCAGAGGGACAGATTTGGAGTGTGGGGGGGGGGAGAAAGAAAACACAGGTGGTTAGGTATGCCCAATGTCACCTGAATAAGTAGGAACAGTATACATATTGCACCAAGTACAAGCAGGGACTCCGGCAACTAACTATGACAGCATAACTAAAAGGAGAGAGCCAGAAGGTAACACAGGCATGAGGGAGCCCCGGGACATAAAGCAGCCAGCCACTGCACCGTCAACAAACTCGAGTGAGCAAGCGAGTGGGGACTGACAGCATCCATACATCCCAGTTTACCAAAACACTCTATGTCTGAGGACCCTCCAGACCTACTCCTTTACCTCATAAACACCATTAACAAAAGGCTTGACTAAACAGATATGTTTTCAGCCTAGACTTAAATGCTGAGACTGTGTCTGATTCCCGAACATTACTTGGAAGGCTGTTCCATAACAGTGGGGCTTTGTAAGAAAAGGCTCTGCCCCCTGATGTAGCCTTCACTATACGAGGTACCAGCAGATAGCCTGCACCTTTTGATCTAAGTAGGCGTGGCGGGTCATAGAGGAGCAGAAGTTCACTCAGGTACTGTGGTGCGAGACCATTTAGTGCTTTAAAGGTCAATAGTAGTATTTTATAATCAATACGAAATTTGATTGGGAGCCAATGCAGTGTGGATAAGACAGGCGTGATGTGGTCATATTTTCTAGTTCTAGTAAGGACTCTTGCTGCGGCATTTTGAACTAACTGGAGCTTGTTTATGCACTTATTGGAACATCCAGACAGTAAGGCATTACAATAATCCAACCTGGAGGTAACGAAAGCATGGACTAGTTTTTCTGCATCATGCAATGACATTAAATTTCTTATCTTTGCAATATTTCTGAGATGAAAGAAAGCTATCCGGGTGATGTTATCAATGTGAGTTTCGAATGAAAGACTGGGGTCAATAATCACTCCGAGGTCTTTTACTGCTGCACGTGAAGAAACAGAAAGGCCATCCAGAGTCACTGTGGAATCAGAAAACTTACTTCTAGCTGTATGTGGTCCTAGCACAAGTACTTCAGTCTTGTCAGAGTTAAGCAGAAGGAAATTTATAAGCATCCAGTGTCTAATGTCCTTAACACATTCCTCAATTTTATTAAGCTGGTGTGTCTCATCAGGTTTTGCAGAGACATACAACTGTGTGTCATCAGCATAACAGTGGAAACTAATACAATGTTTACGAATAATATCGCCCAGAGGTAACATATATAGAGAAAAAAGCAGTGGACCCAAGACAGAACCTTGTGGAACACCAAACTTTACCTCGGTACGTCTAGAAATATCACCATTTATATCAACATACTGATAACGATCAGTTAGATAAGACCTGAGCCAGGAGAGGGCCATTCCCTTAACTCCCACAACATTTTCTAGTCTATCCAGAAGAATGGAATGATCAATGGTATCAAATGCTGCACTAAGGTCAAGCAACACAAGTAGCGAGACACAGCCCTGATCAGACGCCAACAGTAGGTCGTTTACTACTTTAACCAGTGCTGTCTCTGTGCTATGATGAGGTCTAAATCCTGACTGATACATTTCATGGATGTTATTCCTATGTAAATATGAGCATAACTGCTGTGCCACAGCTTTTTCAAGGATCTTGGAGATAAAGGGGAGGTTTGATATTGGCCGATAATTGGACAGCTGACAGGGATCAAGGTCAGGTTTTTTAATCAGGGGTTTGATAACTGCTAGTTTAAAGGATTTGGGTACATAGCCAATCATAAGAGAAGAATTTATTATTTTTAGAAGCGGTTCAATTACTCCAGGCATTATCTGTTTGAATAGATGTGTCGGTAAGGGATCTAGTACGCAAGTTGAGGCTTTTGATGTAGAGATTAATGAAAGTAATTCAGTTTCTTTTAGGGGAGTAAAACATTCTAACTGATGATCTGATACAGTTATATTGTTAACTACAAGGTCACTTTCATTGTCTAACCTTAAATTAGTAGTTTGAATTTTTTGTCGGATATTCTCAATTTTGTCATTAAAAAAATTCATGAAGTCGTTGCTACTACATACTGCAGGTGTGCATGTGTTGATAGTGGACTTATTCCTGGTTAATTTTGCTACAGTATTAAATAGGAATCTAGGATTATTTTTGTTATCTTCTATTAGGGAGGAGAGATATGTTGATCTCGCAGCACTAAGAGCTTTTCTATACTTCAGGAAGCTCTCCTTCCACGCCAATTTGAACACTACCAATTTTGTTTGACGCCATTTACGTTCCAATTTTCGAGTGGTCTGTTTTAATGTGCGAGTGTCATCATTATACCAGGGTGCTAATTTTTTGTCTCTGACCATTTTCCTTTTTAGAGGAGCTACATTATCTAAAGTATGGCGGAATGTTGACTCTAAGCATTCAGTTGCCTGATCGAGTTCTGCAGGGGCTGACAGTGACCCAATCAAAGTTGACAGCTCTGGGAGATCATTTATAAAGCTCTGTGCAGTAGTTGACGTGAAAGTACGTTTAATACAGTAGCGTGGTGAGGTGCATATATTATTACTCAGACATATTTTGAATGAGATGAGACAATGATCTGAGATAACTTCAGACTGTGGAAGTATGACTATATTGTCTATGTTTAATCTGAATGTTAGTATTAGATCAAGGGTGTGACCACCATTATGGGTCGGTCCTATGACATTCTGCTTAATCCCGACTGAATCTAAGATGGACACAAACGCTGTTTTTAAAGGGTCTTCTGGGTTATCGAAGTGAATATTAAAATCTCCGACAACTAAAGCTTTGTCTAAGGAAATAACCAAATCTGAGATAAAATCTGCAAATTCAGAAAGAAACTCAGAATATGGCCCCGGGGGCCTGTAAATAATAAGCAATGGAATTAACTGGGTAGACTTATTTTTCGAGGCTACATACATTATATGAGTATGAAGAACTTCAAATGTATTAAATTTATAACCAGGTTTGTGTGTTACACCTAGATAATCGTTATAAATAACCGCGACGCCTCCTCCTCTGCCAGTTAGACGAGGCTGGTGTATATAACTGTATCCAGGAGGACTTGCTTCATTTAATGCTATATATTCATTTGGCTTAATCCATGTTTCTGTTAAACACAGTACATTAAACTCCTGATCAGTAATGAGTTCATTAACCATTAGCGCTTTAGATGTAAGAGATCTAATATTTAATAGCCCCACCTTTAGATCAAAGGTGCTGGCAGCAGCAGTACAGTCAGTCTGATCTAATTTTATATTGATTAGGTTACTGGAACAAACTCTCTGAAAATTTCTACCTTTTTGTTGAGCTCGGGGAACAGACACAGTCTCGATGTAGTGGGCCCTGAGTGACGACTCTGTGCAGCTAGCAGACAGTCGGTTTAGCCTGTTCGTCTGCTCCCTGGCCTTGGCTCTGGATTGTCAGAAATTAACTAGGCCTGTTCTGAGACTATGACCTATGCTGCAGGAAATGAGAGCAGCACCTTCCCGAGTGGGATGGATACCGTCCCACCCTAACAGGCCAGCAGTGCCCTCAAAATTAGCCCAATTATCTATAAAGCCCACACTGTTTTCAAAGCACCACCTGGACAGCCAGCAGTTCAGCGACCATAACCTGCTGTAAGCTACATCGCCACGCCGCATTGGGATGGGGCCAGAGCATACTACAGCATCGGACATCGCCTTCGCTAATTTAAACACCTCTACAAAGTTACTCTTAGTAACCTCAGACTGACGAAGGCGTATATCATTAGCTCCTGCATGGATAACTATCTTTGAGAACCTGTGCTTGCCTAGGACCCTAAGATTACCTGCTATGTCCGGCGCCCTGGCTCCCGGTATACACCTGACTAAAGCTGCTGGTGCCCCTAAAGGCTGAGCTAATTTCACGTGCCGTATGATAGAGTCCCCTATAACCAGAGCTCTTTCAGGTTTCTCAGTGGGTGCATCACTAAGGAGAGCAAACCTGTTCGACACGTGACGCGGAGAGGAGTGGTGCTCCCGTGGGCGAGCCTCAGCGGTAGCTTTGGCTCTACGCTTATGCCGCCGAGCCGTCACCCATTCGCCCCGCTGTAAGGGCTCTAATGCCGGAGTTGGGGGATTGCTAACTCCACCTAGGGCGTCCAGACTTTCCCTAACAGAAACTACACTGTTCTCACGCTCACTAACCTGCTCTAAAGCCTGGACACGCGCTTCTAGCACTGTAATCTTCTCCGTCAGAGAGCTAACTAATCTGCACTTATCACAAGTAAAGCTAATAGAGCTATCGCTAGTGACGGAGGAAGAATGACTAAACATCCTGCACTCAGCACACTGAACAGGCTGAAGGTGTGCCATGATGAAAAGATTCACGTACCTTAAATGAAGATCTGTTGATATTAAAGCAGATCAGATGGCCTCCGCTTGTGGACTTTACACAGGAGGAGAGAAAAAGAAAGCTTCCGGTCTCGGCGTTCTTCCGAAAAAAGAAAGAGAAAAAACCGGAAAAAAAAAAACCGGAAAAAGGAAAGCGAAAGTGAAAAGTACAAAAATGAAAGCGACAGTATAATAAAAATGAAGACGATACTGGAAATTTATTTATAGAAAAAAAGTTAAAAAAGGATTAGTAATTAACGCCGGCACTCGCGGGAAAAAGGACTCGGCGCGAACAACTCAGGAAACAGGAAGTGCGTAAACAGGAAGAGGAAGTGTAAAATGATTTAGTGAATTTCATCACACACATCACTACATCATCACACACCATCACCACATCACACACATCATCACACACCATCACCACATCACACACAATCACCATATCATCACACACCATCACCACATCACACACACCATCACCACATCAAACACCATCACCACATCACACACCATCACCACATCATCACACACCATCACCACATCACACACCATCACCACATCATCACACACCATCACCACATCACACACACCATCACCACATCACACACCATCACCACATCACACACCATCACCACATCATCACACACCATCACCACATCATCACACACCATCACCACATCATCACACACCATCACCACATCATCACACACCATCACCACATCATCACACACCATCACCACATCACACACACCATCACCACATCACACACCATCACCACATCACACACACCATCACCACATCACACACATCATCACACACCATCATCACATCACACACCATCACCACATCACACACCATCACCACATCATCACACACCATCACCACATCACACACCATCACAACATCACACACACCATCACCACATCATCACACACCATCACCACATCACACACCATCAGCACATAATCACACACCATCACCACATCACACACCATCACCACATCACACACCATCACCACATCACACACCATCACCACATCACACAACATCACCACATCATCACACACCATCACAACATCACACACCATCACAACATCACACACACCATCACCACATCATCACACACCATCACCACATCACACACCATCACAACATCACACACCATCACCACATCATCACACACCATCACAACATCACACACCATCACAACATCACACACACCATCACCACATCATCACACACCATCACCACATCACACACCATCACCACATGACACACATAATCACACACCATCACCACATCACACACAATCTCCATGTCATCACACACCATCACCACATCACACACACCATCACCACATTATTACACACCATCACCACATCATTACACACCATCACCACATCATTACACGCCATCACCACATCACACACCATCACCACATCACACACAATCACCATGTCATCACACACCATCACCACATCACACACACCATCACCACATCATTACACACCATCACCACATCACACACCATCACCACATCACACACCATCACCACATCATCACAGACCATCACCACATCATCACACACCATCACCACATCATCACACACCATCACCACATCATCACACACCATCACCACATCACACACCATCACCACATCATCACACACCATCACCACATCACACGCCATCACACACATCATCACACACCATCACCACATCACAAACAATCACCACATCACACATACCATCACCACATCACACGCCATCACCACATCACACACCATCACCACATCACACACCATCACCACATCATCACACACCATGACCACATCACACACAATCACCACATCACACACACCATCACCACATCACACACATCATCACACACCATCACCACATCACACACCATCACCACATCACACACACCATCACCACATCATCACACACCATCACCACATCACACACCATCACCACATCACACACACCATCACCACATCACACACAATCACCACATCATCACACACCATCACCACATCACACACACCATCACCACATCACATGCCATCACCACATCACACACCATCACCACATCACACACCATCACCACATCACACACCATCACCACATCACACACCATCACCACATCATCACACACCATCACCACATCACACACCATCACCACATCACACACCATCAGCACATCACACGCCATCACCACATCACACACCATCACCACATCATCACACACCATCACCACATCATCACACACCATCACCACATCACACACACCATCACCACATCACACGCCATCACCACATAACACACATCATCACACACCATCACCACATCACACACCATCACCACATCATCACACACCATCACCACATCATCACACACCATCACCACATCACACACCATCACCACATCACACACCATCACCACATCACACACCATCACACACATCATCACATGCCATCACCACATCATACACCATCACCACATCACACGCCATCACCACATCACACACCATCACCACATCATCACACACCATCACCACATCACACACCATCACCACATCACACACCATCACCACATCACACGCCATCACCACATCACACACCATCACCACATCATCACACACCATCACCACATCATCACACACCATCACCACATCACACACACCATCACCACATCACACACCATCACCACATCAAACACACCATCACCACATCATCACACACCATCACCACATCACACACCATCACCACATCACACACCATCACCACATCACACACACCATCACCACATCACACGCCATCACCACATAACACACATCATCACACACCATCACCACATCACACACCATCACCACATCATCACACACCATCACCACATCATCACACACCATCACCACATCACACACCATCACCACATCACACACCATCACCACATCACACACCATCACACACATCATCACATGCCATCACCACATCATACACCATCACCACATCACACGCCATCACCACATCACACACCATCACCACATCATCACACACCATCACCACATCACACACCATCACCACATCACACACCATCACCACATCACACGCCATCACCACATCACACACCATCACCACATCATCACACACCATCACCACATCATCACACACCATCACCACATCATCACACACCATCACCACATCACACACACCATCACCACATCATCACACACCATCACCACATCATCACACACCATCACCACATCACACACCATCACCACATCTTCACACACCATCACCACATCACACACCATCACACACATCATCACATGCCATCACCACATCATACACCATCACCACATCACACGCCATCACCACATCATCACACACCATCACCACATCACACACACCATCACCACATCACACACATCATCACACACCATCACCACATCACACACCATCACCACATCATCACACACCATCACCACATCATCACACACCATCACCACATCACACACCATCACCACATCTTCACACACCATCACCACATCACACACCATCACCACATCACACACCATCACACACATCATCACATGCCATCACCACATCATACACCATCACCACATCACACGCCATCACCACATCATCACACACCATCACCACATCACACACACCATCACCACATCACACACATCATCACACACCATCACCACATCATCACACACCATCACCACATCATCACACACCATCACCACATCACACACCATCACCACATCACACACCATCACACACATCATCACACGCGATCACCACATCACACACCATCACCACATCATCACACACCATCACCACATCACACACCATCACACACATCATCACGCACCATCACCACATCACACACAATCACCACATCATCAAACACCATCACCACATCACACACACCATCACCAAATCACACACCATCACCACATCACACACCATCACCACATCATCACACACCATCACCACATCACACACCATCACCACATCACACACACCATCACCACATCACACACCATCACCACATCACACACCATCACCACATCACACACCATCAGCACATCATCACACACCATCACCACATCATCACACACCATCACCACATCATCACACACCATCACCACATCACACACCATCACCACATCATCACACACCATCACCACATCATCACACACCATCACCACATCACACACCATCACCACATCATCACACACCATCACCACATCATCACACACCATCACCACATCACACACCATCACCACATCATACACCATCACCACATCATCACCACATCACACACCATCACCACATCACACACAATCACCACATCATCACACACCATCACCACATCACACGCCATCACACACATCATCACACACCATCACACACCATCACTCCATCATCACACACCATCACCACATCACACACATCATCACACACCATCACCACATCACACGCAATCACCATATCATCACACACCATCACCACATCACACGCCATCACCACATCACACACCATCACCACATCACACACCATCACCACATCATCACACACCATCACCACATCATCACACACCATCACCACATCACACACACCATCACCACATCACATGCCATTACCACATCACACACATCATCACACACCATCACCACATCATCACACACCATCACCACATCACACACCATCACCACATCACACACCATCACCACATCATCACACACCATCACCACATCACACACCATCACACACATCATCACACACCATCACCACATCACACACAATCACCACATCATCACACACCATCACCACATCACACACACCATCACCACATCACACACCATCACCACATCACACACCATCACCACATCATCACACACCATCACCACATCATCACACACCATCACCACATCACACACCATCCCACATCATCACACACCATCACCACATCATCACACACCATCACCACATCACACACCATCACCACATCACACACCGTCACCACATCACACACAATCACCACATCATCACACACCATCACCACATCATTACACACCATCACCACATCATCACACACCATCAGCACATCACACACTATCACCACATTACACACACCATCACCACATCACACACCATCACCACATCACACACACCATCACCACATCACACACCATCACCACATCACACACACCATCACCACATCACAAACATCATCACACACCATCCCACATCATCACACACCATCACCACATCATCACACACCATCACCACCTCATCACACACCATCACCACATCACACACCATGACCACATCACACACCATGACCACATCATACACACCATCACCACATCACACACACCATCACCACATCACAAACATCATCACACACCATCCCACATCATCACACACCATCACCACATCATCACACACCATCACCACCTCATCACACACCATCACCACATCACACACCATCACCACATCACACACCATCACCACATCATCACACACCATCACCACATCATCACACACCATCACCACATCACACACCATCACCACATCTTCACACACCATCACCACATCACACACCATCACCACATCACACACCATCACACACATCATCACATGCCATCACCACATCATACACCATCACCACATCACACGCCATCACCACATCATCACACACCATCACCACATCACACACACCATCACCACATCACACACATCATCACACACCATCACCACATCATCACACACCATCACCACATCATCACACACCATCACCACATCACACACCATCACCACATCACACACCATCACACACATCATCACACGCGATCACCACATCACACACCATCACCACATCATCACACACCATCACCACATCACACACCATCACACACATCATCACGCACCATCACCACATCACACACAATCACCACATCATCAAACACCATCACCACATCACACACACCATCACCAAATCACACACCATCACCACATCACACACCATCACCACATCATCACACACCATCACCACATCACACACCATCACCACATCACACACACCATCACCACATCACACACCATCACCACATCACACACCATCACCACATCACACACCATCAGCACATCATCACACACCATCACCACATCATCACACACCATCACCACATCATCACACACCATCACCACATCACACACCATCACCACATCATCACACACCATCACCACATCATCACACACCATCACCACATCACACACCATCACCACATCATCACACACCATCACCACATCATCACACACCATCACCACATCACACACCATCACCACATCATACACCATCACCACATCATCACCACATCACACACCATCACCACATCACACACAATCACCACATCATCACACACCATCACCACATCACACGCCATCACACACATCATCACACACCATCACACACCATCACTCCATCATCACACACCATCACCACATCACACACATCATCACACACCATCACCACATCACACGCAATCACCATATCATCACACACCATCACCACATCACACGCCATCACCACATCACACACCATCACCACATCACACACCATCACCACATCATCACACACCATCACCACATCACACACACCATCACCACATCACATGCCATTACCACATCACACACATCATCACACACCATCACCACATCATCACACACCATCACCACATCACACACCATCACCACATCACACACCATCACCACATCATCACACACCATCACCACATCACACACCATCACACACATCATCACACACCATCACCACATCACACACAATCACCACATCATCACACACCATCACCACATCACACACACCATCACCACATCACACACCATCACCACATCACACACCATCACCACATCATCACACACCATCACCACATCATCACACACCATCACCACATCACACACCATCCCACATCATCACACACCATCACCACATCATCACACACCATCACCACATCACACACCATCACCACATCACACACCGTCACCACATCACACACAATCACCACATCATCACACACCATCACCACATCATTACACACCATCACCACATCATCACACACCATCAGCACATCACACACTATCACCACATTACACACACCATCACCACATCACACACCATCACCACATCACACACACCATCACCACATCACACACCATCACCACATCACACACACCATCACCACATCACAAACATCATCACACACCATCCCACATCATCACACACCATCACCACATCATCACACACCATCACCACCTCATCACACACCATCACCACATCACACACCATGACCACATCACACACCATGACCACATCATACACACCATCACCACATCATCACACACCATCACCATGTCACCACACATCATCACCACATCACACACCATCACCACATCACACACACCATCACCACATCACCACATCATCACACACCATCACCACATCACACACCATCACCACATCACACACCATCACCACATCACACACATCATCACACACCATCACCACATCACACACAATCACCACATCATCACACACCATCACCACATCACACACCATCACCACATCACACACATAATCACACACCATCACCACATCACACACAATCACCATGTCATCACACACCATCACCATCACCATGTCACCACACACCATCACCATGTCATCACACACCATCACCATCACCATGTCATCACACACCATCACCATGTCATCACACACCATCACCATGTCACCACACACCATCACCATGTCACACACCATCACACACAATCACCATCACCACTCATCACACACCATCACCATGTCATCACACACCATCACCATGTCATCACCCACCATCACCATCACCATGTCATCACACACCATCACCATGTCATCACACACCATCACCATGTCACACACACCATCACACACAATCACCATCACCACTCATCACACACCATAACCATGTCATCACACACCATCATCATCATATCATCACACACCATCGGCATGTCATCAACATCATCATGTCACCACACACCATCACCACGTCAGCACACGCCATCAGCATGTCATCACACACCATCACCATGTCATCATCTCCATCTCCATCACCATGTCACCACACACCATCACCATGTCACACACACCAGCACCATCACCACGTCATCACACACCATCACCATGTCATCACACACCATCACCATGTCATCAAAAAAAAATCATGGTGCCCCCCGTGGCAAACATGTTTGCGACGCGCTCCTGACACCAATCGTCTTTATTGGTTTTTTTAAGTACTTTTAATTGTGACAAATGCTCAGTGCTTGTACACTAGGATCACCTACAGCAAAGACACACTTCTGGACATTGGCTAAATTCACCATGGGTCCAGTCCAATCCTTTTGGACTGTAGCTTTCTTCTCCTTGCTGACACCGACCGGAGCCACACCAACACCATCCGGCAGGCCGCATCACCACCAGACTCGAGTAGGCGAAACGGCCGATGATCCATGCACCCAAGACGGAGGTGCAGTAAGAGAGGTGGGCTACATGCTAGGCTAAAGGCTACAGCTACAAGACCACTGCTACCTAGCCTTCTGCTAGTTAACATTCGCTCGCTTGAGAATAAGATGGATGAGCTGAGAACCAGGATAACATCTCAACGTGAGATCAGAGAGTGTTGTGCCCTGATTTTTACGGAAACCTGGACTACTGCAAGCCTGCCAGACCCGGCCATTGAACTACAGACTCACTCCATGCACCGCAGAGACCGCACATCTGCTTCCGGTAAAAACAAAGGTGGTGGTGTGTGTGTTCATGTTAACAACAGATGGTGTACGGACGTACAGGTGGTCGAAAAACACTGTTGTGCGGACATTGAAATGCTGATGGTGAAGTGCAGACCCTTTTATCTACCGAGGGAGTTCAGTGCTGTGTTTATGCTGGCTGTTTACATCCCGCCGCGGGCTGACCGGACTACAGCGCTAGGACTACTACATGACACCATCGGCAAACATGAGACCACACACCCAGATGCCGTGTTCATCATGGCCGGGGATTTTAACCATTGCAACCTCAGGACTGTGCTACCGAAGTACCATCAACATGTGAGCTTTCCGACAAGGGACAACAACATCCTGGACCATGTCTACAGCAATGTGAGAAATGGCTACAAGGCTGTGCCCCGCCCCCACTTTGGACAGTCTGACCACATCTCTGTGTTCCTCTACCCAGCCTACAAGGCCCTTCTCAAACAAGCCCCCCCAGTGAGTAAAACTGTTAAAGTTTGGAATGAAGGGACTGATCTGGTGCTCCAGGACTGCTTCAGTTCTACAAACTGGGATGTGTTTAAGACTGCTGCTTTGAGAGAAGACTGTTCTGTGGATTTAGAGGAATATGCATCTGTGGTCACCAGCTACATCAGCACGTGCATTAATGATATTGTCCCCACCAAGCGCTGCAAAATATATCCAAACCAAAAACCTTGGATTAACAGTGAAGTACGCTCGATGCTACATGCACGCTCCACCGCTTTTGCCTCTGGTGACGCAGATGGATATAAAAAGGCCAGATATGACCTACGCAGATCCATCAGGGAAGCCAAGAGGCAGTACAGACTGAAGCTGGAAGGTTATTACAACACCTCAGACTCCAGATGCATGTGGCAGGGCCTGCAACATATCACCAATTTCCAGCAGAAGAACAGCAGGGTCACGGCCAACCACAACACATCACCAGATGAGCTGAATGAGTTTTATGCTCGCTTCGACACCCTCAACACCAACCAATGCAGAGGGATTCTACCAACAGAGGCAGCACAGAGCTCTTCACCCACTGTGACCATAACTGAGGTGAGCAAGGTCTTCAGGAGGACTAACCCCCGAAAGGCAGCCGGCGCTGACAACATTCCCAGCCGTGCTTTGAGGGCCTGCTCCACACAGTTAGCAGAGGTCTTCACAGACATTTTCAACCTGTCCCTCTCCATGTCGTCTGTGCCCACATGCTTCAAGACCACCACCATAGTGCCTCTCCCAAAGAAAAACAGTATAAGGCTACGTTTACACTAGACCGTATCTGTCTCGTTTTCTTCGCGGATGCACTGTCCGTTTACATTAACCCCCCTGAAAAAGCGGGGAAACGGGAATCCGCCAGCGTCCACGTATTCAATCTAGATTGTATCAGCTCCGGTGCTGTGTAAACATTGAGAATACGCGAATACGCTGTGCTGAGCTCTAGCTGGCGTCTCATTGGACAACGTCACTGTGACATCCACCTTCCTGATTCGCTGGCGTTGGTCATGTGACGCGACTGCTGAAAAACGGCGCAGACTTCCGCCTTGTATCACCTTTCATTAAAGAGTATAAAAGTATGAAAATACTGCAAATACTGATGCAAATACTGCCCATTGTGTAGTTATGATTGTCTTTAGGCTTGCCATCCTTCCACTTGCAAGTAATAAGTGATATGCGCTGGGATCTCACACACAGCGGCTCAGTCCCGAATCGTGGCTTGTTCACTTCACTCGCGCGCTCTGTGAGCTGCGCAGGGCCGGAGTGCACACCCTCCAGAGGGCACTCGCTGTTCAGGGCGGAGTGATTTGGAGCGCAGGATGCCTGCGGAGCCGAGCGTATCCGCGTATTGGTGTTGCTGTGTGCACGGCTAACGGTTTTAGTGTAAACGCGAATCATTTTAAGAACGTTAATCTGATGATCCGCTGATTCGACGTAATGTAAACGTAGCCTAACATGCCTGAATGACTATTGCCCAATTGCACTCACTTCAGTTGTAATGAAGTGTTTTGAGAGGACAGTCATGTCACACATCAAAAAGGACATCCCAGACACAATAGACCCCCTTCAATTTGCATATCATCAGAACCGTTCAACTGACGATGCTGTCAATGCAGCCATCCACACAGCCCTGTCACACCTGGAACACAGGGACACCTATGTTCGAATGCTGTTTGTGGACTACAGTTCAGCCTTCAACACTGTCATCCCCAGCAAAATGACTGAGAAGCTCTCCACCCTTGGACTGACATCCTCCCTCTGCTGCTGGGTCCTGGACTTTCTCACAAACAGACCCCAGGCTGTCAGAGTCGGTACCAGAACATCCAGCATCAAGATAGTGAGCACAGGGACACCCCCCCAAGGCTGTGTGCTCAGTCCACTCCTGTACACCCTCTTCACCTACAACTGCACCCCATCCCAGGGTAACACTTCCATCATCAAATTCGCTGACGACACCACTGTCATTGGGCTGATCACCGGCAGAGATGAGAGAGCCTACAGGGAGGAGGTGGCTCGGCTGGTCTCCTGGTGCTGGGAAAATAACCTCTCCTTGTAGGGGTGGGTATTGCCAAAGACCTCACGATACGATACGCATCACGATACTTGAGTCACGATATGATACGCATCACGATACTTGAGTCACGATACGATACGATATTGCGATATCAAAATTTTGCGATATATTGCGATATTCTACATAGTTCACTGAAAAATGTAAACTGCATTATGCATCTTAAAATCCGAGTTGTATGTACATCAGATGATAGTGATAATTCATGGGACAAACTGGGTCAAAACAATGTAATTCAAATTATCCATGCCATTTTATTGTAACTATACAAGCGCAAGTTACAACATATTTGCAGGAACAACACACTGTCTGGAACACACTGAAAAGTGCAGTGGGCATCTTAGTCTCCCTGAGCACAATTATGAAACAAAGTGCAGTGTGGGTCAGTGTCCACACACTGAAACTGAATTGAAACCTCAGTGAATCATGTTTCTTCTGAACTTTGAGTAAATACTCAAAATAAAATGCAGTGTCTCACACACACTAAAATTGAAAATGCAAAATAAAGTGCAGCTTCTTGCCTTTGGCCTTAAAAGACAAAATTAAGTTCACAGTTACAGTAAGTCACACATCACTGAAGTAGACGGGAGGACTTTGGCGCTGTCCAGTGTAGTTTGCTTCGGGTCGGGTTTCGGTGGCTCCGGCTGAGCTAATATGTCGGGGTGGTGTCGTGCTAAGTAAGTTCGCAAGTTTGTTGTGTTACCTGAATATCTAATTGGAGCGAAACAGGTTTTGCAAAGTGCGTACTCTTTGTCCAGCTCACTGTTTTTTTTTCTCCTTTCCTTTGGAATCCAAAGTGCCTCCAAACATCTGCCTTAAAGTTCGGCGGCGTCTCTAGGTTTACGTTAACAGCCAAGCTTGCTTGTTTTTTTTTCCTCACTGCAACCACCGGGAAAAAAAGAGAAGACGAAGAGTGCCTTGCAGTGAGGTAGCGGCACAGTGACACCTTGCGGAGCGGAGGTGCAGAAGTCGTACTGGATTTACAACCCGTCTGAAACATGATTTATTATTTGAAAAAATATCGATATTCAAATTTTGAGTATCGATATTGAATCGGAAGACAAAGTATCGCGATATATCGCCGTATCGATATTTTTGCCCACCCCTATCTCCTTGAATGCCGAGAAGACTAGGAAGATGATTATTGACCCAAGGAAGAGGAGGAGAGACCAGCACGCCTCGCTGCACATCGACAGGACACAGGTGGAGAGGGTGAAAACATTTAAATTCCTCGGAACTCACATCAGTGAGGATCTCACCTGGACACACAACACACAGCAGACTATCAAGAAGGCTCAACAGAGACTCTTCTTCCTGAGGAAGCTGAGGAAATTTGGACTGTCCACCAAACTCCTCAGCAACTTCTACAGGTGCACAGTGGAGAGTGTCCTGACAAATTCCATCACTGTGTGGTACGGGAACTGCACAACTCAGGACAGAAAGGCTCTCCAGCGTGTCATTAAAATGGCACAGATCATCTGTGGAGCTGTCCTCCCCCCACTACAGGACGTTTACAACACCCGGGTCACAAAAAGGGCACAGAGCACCATCAGGGACCAAACACACCCACAACACAGATTATTCACACTCCTACCATCTGGCAGATGCTACAGGAGTGTGAAAGCAAGGACTACTAGACTGACAAACAGTTTTTACCCCCAGGCCATCAGGTTTTTGAACCATGGATTATAATCACCATCGACGTCTATATTTCCATCAGGCTTTTGAACCACGGATTATAATCACCATCTACCTCTATATTTGCAATTTTGCATAAGACATGGCACATTGCACAGTATATTTACCTCTATGTTTGCATATTGTTTGATTGTTTTTTTTTTTTAAATTATGTTTATTTTTGTTTATTTTCATTCTACTTTTATATTTTGCATCGCATATGCACTTTATATTTTATATTTCATATTTTATATAGGGGGCGGCATGGTGGTGTAGTGGTTAGCGCTGTCACCTCACCGCAAGAAGGTCCGGGTTCGAGCCCCGGGGCCGGTGAGGGCCTTTCTGTGCAGTTTGCATGTTCTCCCCGTGTCCGCGTGGGTTTCCTCCGGGTGCTCCGGTTTCCCCCACAGTCCAAAGACATGCAGGTTAGGTTAACTGGTGACTCTAAATTGAGCGTAGGTGTGAATGTGAGTGTGAATGGTTGTCTGTGTCTATGTGTCAGCCCTGTGATGACCTGGCGACTTGTCCAGGGTGTACCCCGCCTTTCGCCCGTAGTCAGCTGGGATAGGCTCCAGCTTGCCTGCGACCCTGTAGAACAGGATAAAGCGGCTACAGATAATGAGATGAGATATTTTATATATATTTCTTTTTATATTAGTAAGCATAGTTTGGTCGGGCAGTTGCAAAATAAGAATTTCATTACCCAATAATAAACCGCTGTGTCTGTTATTGTGTATATGACAAATAAACATCTTGAATCTTGAATCAGACACCATCACCATCACCATGTCATCACACACCATCACCATGTCACACACACCATCACACACAATCACCATCACCATCACCACGTCATCACACACCATCACCATGTCATCACACACCATCAGCATGTCATCACACACCATCATCACCATATCATCACACACCATTGGCATGTCATCAACATCACCATGTCATCACACACAATCACCACGTTATCACACACCATCACCATGTCATCACACACCATCACCACACGCCATCACCATCACCATGTCATCACACACCATCAGCATGTCATCACACACCATCATCACCATATCATGACACACCATCAGCATGTCATCACACACAATCACACACAATCAAAATCACCATCACCACGTCATCACACACCATCAACATGTCATCAAACACCATCAGCATGTCATCACACACCATTGGCATGCCATCACACACCATCACCAAGTCATCACACACCATCACCACGTCATCACACATCATCACCATGTCATCACACACCATCACCATCACCATGTCATCACACACCATCACCATGTGGTCACACACCATCACCACATCATCACACACCATCACCATGTCATCACACACCATCACCACATCACCACACAACATCACCAAGACATCACACACCATCACCATGTCATCACACACAATCACCACATCATCACACACCATCACCATGTCATCACACACCATCACCATCACCACGTCATCACACACCATCACCATGTCATCACACACCATCAACATATCCCACCCCATCGGCATGTCATCACCATCACCATTTCATCACACACAATCACCATGTCACCACATACCATCACGACATCACCACACCACCATGTCATCACACACCATCACCATGTCATCACACACCATCACCACGTCATCACACACCATCACCACCTCATCACACACCATCATCAAGTCATCATACACCATCACCACGTCATCACACACCATCACCATGTCATCACACACCATCACCATGTCACCACACACCATCACATCACCAAGTCATCACACACAACCACCACGTCACGACACACCATTGCCACGTCATCGCACACCATCACCATGTCATCACACACCATCACCATGTGGTCACACACCATCACCACATCATCACACCATCACCATGTCATCACACACCATCACCATCACCATGTCATCACACACCATCAGCATGTCATCACACACAATCACCATGTCACCACACACCATCACCACACACCATCACCATGTCACCACACCCCATCACCACGTCATCACACATGATCACCATGCCATCACACACATCACCACGTCACCAAACACCATCACCATGTCATCACACACCATCAACACGTCACCACACACCATCACCAAGTCATCACATACCATCACCATGTCATCATACACCATCACCACGTCACCACACACCATCACCAAGTCATCACACACCATCGTCATGTCATCACACACCATCACCATGTCACCACACACCATCACATCACCAAGTCATCACACACAACCACCACGTCACGACACACCATTGCCACGTCACCACACACCATCACCACATCATCACACACCATCACCATGTCATCACACACCATCAGAACATCACAGCACTCCATCACCAAGTCATCACACAACATCACCACGTCATCACACACCATCACCATCACGATGTCATCACACACCATCACCAAGTGATCACATACCATCACCATGATATGACACACCATCACTGTCATCACGTCATCACACACCATCACATGTCATCACACACCATCACCATCACCACGTGATCACACACCATCACCATATCATAACACACCATCACCATCACCACACACCATCACGAAGTCATCACACACCATCAGAACGTCACCACACACATCACCAAGTCATCACACACCATCACCATGTCATCACACACCATCACCACGTCATCACACACCATCACCACGTCATCACACATCATCAGCATGTCATCACACACCATCAGAACGTCACTGCACTCCATCACCAAGTCATCACACACCATCACCACGTCATCACACACCACCACCAAGTCATCACACACCATCACCATGATATGACACACCATCACTGTCATCACACACCATCACCATGTCATCACACACATCACCTTCACCACGTGATCACACACCATCACCACACCATCACACACCATCACCACATCATCACACACCATCACCATGTCATCACACACCATCACCACGTCATCACACACCATCACCGTGTCATCAAACACCATCACCATATCATCACACACCATCGGCATGTCATCACCATCACTATGTCATCACACACCATCACCACATCATCACACACCATCACCATTTCATCACACACCATCACCATGTCATCAAACACCATCACCATGTCATCACACACCATCACCATATCATCACCATCACCATGTCATCATACATAATCACCATGTCACCACATACCATCACCACACCACCATGTCATCACACACCATCACCACATCATCACACACCATCACCATGCCATCACACACCATTACCATCACCACATCATCACACACCATCACCACATCATCACACACCATCACCATATCATCACACACCATCGGCTTGCCATCACCATCACCATGTCATCACACACAATCACCATGTCACCACATACCATCACCACGTCATCACACACCATCACCACATCATCACACACCATCACCAAGTCATCACATACCATCACCATGACATCACACACCATCACCACGTCATCTCACACCATCACCATGTCATCACACACCATTACCATCACCACATCATCACACACCATCACCATGTCATCACACACATCACCATCACCAGATCATCACACACCATCACCACGTCATCACACACATCACCATATCACACCTTCACCATATCATCACACAACATCAGCATGTCATCACCATCACCATGTCATCACACACAATCACCATGTCACCACATACCATCACCACACCACCATGTCATCACACACCATCACCATGCCATCACACACCATCACCATGACATCACACACCATCACACACCATCACCATGTCAACACACAATCACCACGTCACCACACACCATCACCATGTCATCACACACCATCACCATGTCACCACACACCATCACCATGTCATCGCACACCATCACCATGTCACCACACACCATCACCATGTCATCACACACCATCACCATGACATCACACACCATCACCACGTCATCATACACAATCACCATGTCAACACACAATCACCACGTCACCACACACCATCACCATGTCACCACACACTATCACCACGACACCACACACCATCACCAAGTCATCACACACCATCACCATCACCACACACCATCACCATGTCACCACACACCATCACCATGTCACCACACACCATCACCATGTCATCACACACCATCACCATGACATCACAAACCATCACCATGTCACCACACACCATCACCATATCATCACACACCATCATCATGTCATCACACACCATCACCATGTCACCACACACCATCATCATGTCATCACACACCATCACCATGTCACCACACACCATCACCATGTCATCACACACCATCACGTCACCACACACCATCACCATAATATCATCACACACCATCATCATGTCATCACACACCATCACCATGTCACCACACACCATCACCATGTCACCACACACCATCACCATGTCATCACACACCATCACCATGTCACCACACACCATCACCATGTCATCACACACCATCACCATGACATCACACACCATCACCATCACCACGTCATCATACACAATCACCATGTCAACACACAATCACCACGACACCACACACCATCACCAAGTCATCACACACCATCACCATCACCACACACCATCACCATGTCACCACACACCATCACCATGTCACCACACACCATCACCATGTCATCACACACTATCACCACGACACCACACACCATCACCAAGTCATCACACACCATCACCATCACCACACACCATCACCATGTCACCACACACCATCACCATGTCACCACACACCATCCCATGTCATCACACACCATCACCATGACATCACAAACCATCACCATGTCACCACACACCATCACCATATCATCACACACCATCATCATGACATCACACACCATCACCATCACCACGTCATCATACACAATCACCATGTCAACACACAATCACCACGTCACCACGCACCATCACCATGTCACCACACACTATCACCACGACACCACACACCATCACCAAGTCATCACACACCATCACCATCACCACACACCATCACCATGTCACCACACACCATCACCATGTCACCACACACCATCACCATGTCATCACACACCATCACCATGACATCACAAACCATCACCATGTCACCACACACCATCACCATATCATCACACACCATCATCATGTCATCACACACCATCACCATGTCACCACACACCATCATCATGTCATCACACACCATCACCATGTCACCACACACATCACCATGTCATCACACACCATCACCATGTCATCTCACACCATCACCATGTCATCACACACCATCACCACACCATCACTACACACTATCACCACGTCATCACACACTATCATCATGTCACCACACACCATCACCATGTCATCACACACCATCACCATCACCACATCATCACACCTCATCACCACGTCACCACACACCATCACCACACATCAACACGTCACCACACACATCACCACATCATCACACACCATCACCATGTTGTCACACACCATCACCATGTCATCAAACACCATCACCATGTCATCACATGCCATCACCATGTCATCACACACCACCCGACACACTCAGTAATGAACTGTGACTAAACTGTGGTGTGTGTGTATGTGTGTGTGTGTGTTCCATGATGAAATGACAGAATATATGGTGCAGGAACACACTCAGGACACGATGGACCTCAAAAATAATCCAATAAACAACAACATATTCACTGATTTCACTCATTACAGTCTAAAACACTGAGAAAGAAATAAAGCAGCATCGGTGTTATATTTTGTTTATCTGTATAGATATTTTACCAATCTGTGTGATGTATTTTTTGTAACTGTTTGATGTAAGACTTTTGAAACACTTTGATTCACTGTTCTCTTTTACACACTTTTATTGTTATTATCTGCTCGAAAGTAAATGTCTTACAGCTGAGTGTTTGTGTATAAACAGCATTTATAAATCATCTTACAATGAAATAATGATAAAATAATGAAAATAACATAATATGGTAAATAAAATAATGACTAAAACACAAAAGGCAGGTGATTTTACACATCTGAATGTGTGTGTGTGTGTGTGTGTGTGTGTGTGTGTGTGTGTGTGTGTGTGTGTGTTTGAAAAAGGCATGAGGCTGATTTATATTTATATTTAAATATATTTGAATTAAACTCTAATTGTAAAGTGTAATTAATGTTGTATTGTTGTCCTTCACATCCATTTCACTCAAAGAGATTTTATTTTGTTCCATTTAAGTTTTTAAAAATCCAACACCAAA
Source organism: Neoarius graeffei (assembly GCF_027579695.1). Classification (NCBI taxonomy): domain Eukaryota; kingdom Metazoa; phylum Chordata; class Actinopteri; order Siluriformes; family Ariidae; genus Neoarius; species Neoarius graeffei. Next base: position 69,044,768 of record NC_083587.1, read on the forward strand.
ACCCCAGACATGTATTAGGTGAAGCGCTTCAGTGTTTCAGAATGTGGACCATTGCTACTGACGCTCTGCATTTTATTTACTCTGTAAAACACTCAGTCACTCCTCACTGTGTGTGTGTGATCATTTATATTCATCACTAATCACTAACAAGCGCTCAGCGTCATTAATCACTCACAGCCTGCACATTAAACACCTGATTGATTTAAACTCGGGTCATTAACAAATCTGTCTGAGGATCAGTTCAGGATTTACACATCTGCACTGCAGCACCACACTTTTACTCATAACCACAGACTGTGTGTGTGTGTGTGTGTGTGTGTGTGTGTGTGTGTGTGTGTGTGTGTGTGTGTGTGTGTGTGTGAGAGAGAGAGAGAGAGAGAGAGAGAGAGAGAGAGAGAGAGAGAGAGTCAGTGAACAAGCTGGAAATAGAGAACATAGAAACACAGTGAGGGGAACAGCCAGGGGGACACTCAGGAGAATAACCGGGGGAACAGCCAGGAAAACAGCCAGGGGGACAGTCTTGAGAACAGCCAGGGGAATAGTCAGTGAACAACCAGGAGAACAGTGAGAGGAACAGCGAGGGGAACAGTCAGGAGGACAGTCAGGAAAACAGCCAGGGGGACGGCCAAGGGAAGTACCAGGGGGACAGTCTGGAGAACAGTCTGGAGAACAACCAGGGGGACAGTCAGGGAACAGTCAGGAGAACAGCCAGGGGTCACTCAGGGGAAGAACCAGGGGGACAGTCTGGAGTACAGCAAGGGCAATAACTATGTGAAACAGGACTAGGAAACAGAGAAAAGAACAGAACCAGGATATGGATTGTTCTAGATTGAGATTAAATGTAGTGAATTATGAAACAGAGACATGACACAAGAGAGCGAGAGGCGCTTCAGAAACCCTGAATGTGGCTGTAGGGAACATGCACTATAAATCACACAGACAAGTGGAGAGGTAAATGTGGGTGGAGCGTTAGTGTATGGAGGAAGAAGAAGCAGGACAGTGTGGAAACACAGGAAGTGAACAGGAGTGACCTGCGATACACGTGTAAAGAAATGTGAGTGGTGAAGTGAGTCAGTGAGGTGGTGTCACATGACAGGAAAATAAACCAGCAGTGCAGTGTATGAAGGCAGCAGACAGTGTGTGTGTGTGTGTGTGTGTGTGTGTGTGTGTGTGTGTGTGTGTGTGATTCATACACAGGAGAAAGAGCTGACATTCCTGGAATGGTTTTAATACTTTCCCTTATCGTTCTGAGAAATGGCGGACATGGATTTGCAGTGTGTGTGTGTGTGTGTGTGTGTGTGTGTGTGGCTGCGGGATACACACGTGGTCCCAGTGCTAAACTAAATAAAGATGTTTAGTGACAGGCTAATGAACAAATGGGCCGTCTGGGTTTGTGTGTGATGAATGGGCAGCGCAGGTGTTTTCACTAACGACAATAAGCACGGTTAGCCGCAGAGCCACGCGCACGCTATAATGCATTATTAGGCCATTAGAGGCTCGGCCAGGGAGAGCACTTATGCAGCGGCCTATCAATAACGCTGTGTCCCCGGCTACATTTAGACCTGGGGAATTAGTCATACTGATATTTCTATTTAATAAAAAATCGCAAGAAGACGCATAAAGAATCTCATTACATTTTAACAGGGTTACAGTAACCCGGGCCCAGAGCCGCTTTAATTTTCATAAGAGCATCCATTCTTCAATTATGTCAAAGCTCGGGAATGTAAATGGCAAATGGAATGCTAACAATATCTCTACAAGCGCATTGGCAGATAGAGAGG